>NC_088677.1:59516861-59819892 GCF_950023065.1 Planococcus citri | reverse complement strand
TATTGACATCCGCTCACCAGACACCCTGTAAGAGTAAGATCTTATTCTCCATTAAAGTATGCAATGTTCTCATCGATAAATTATTCTAAATTCATTGCAAGCTCTATTCAGAGATTTTTATTGCTGAATAGTGAGTCATGTCCATGTGACTTGAGCCACTTTTTTTTCTATCAACAATCTCTTCCATTTATGCTTCAGAGCCCCTCTTCAGGGCTCATTGTAGGTTCTTGAGTCCCTTTTTTTGGTCATTAGTGACTTAAGGTGACTTTTCACTACTTCAGGGCCATTAAAGTCACTTTCAAAATTCTTTTTCTTGATATTTATTAACAATCCCTGTGCCATCGTTGTCATGAGTGGCAAGTTGCAGCTTATCGAGTATTTATCAATTCGGTTTTCTTCGCGGTTTTTTCGCGTTTGCCGTGCGATTGTCGTTTGAATTCGTACTTTGTTTTTGTCGTATAGTTGTCGTAACGTGAATGTTTTTCGATCCGATATTGTCGTTCGTGGTTTTTTGCGAGTTCGTAGGTTTCGAATTGATTTTGTCGTGATTATTGTAGTAGCCCGAACGCGAATAAGTATAAGTATAATTCGATTCGATATTTATCGTTGCTGTGATCGTTTCGCGTGTGCAACTTTAGGATCCACCAGCGCCGAATTATACCTACCTAGTACCTACCTACCTACGGTTATCTGGGACCATGGAATGATGGACAGTTCAGCAATCTACTATCGGTGAGTTTTTACAATATTTTTTCAATTATTGCGTAGATTTGATAATTTTATTTATGGAGAAACCCTGAAGTTTCAGTCAAATATTAACTAAATCAGCTGCCTACCTCAATTTTTATTGATTTTTGCCATACCATAGGTTTTTTAAGTAAGTACAATGTGTACTTATCCAAACCAAAAATCTTCCAAAAATATTACTTATGCCTCGCTTGGCTCGATAAGAAATATGGTTCCTTTCCTTTTTTAATGGTAATTTGCAATAAATTTATTTTGCATTTAAAAAAATGTAGGTAGGCTATAAAATATTATTGAAATGAAAATTATTCAAATTTATCAATATATACTCGTATTATTAAAACTTAATAAGTTATGAATAAAACATACATAAGATTGAATAAAAATGATCATTATTTCAATCAATATATCAATGACTGCAAAGTACGTCGTCTATGATGATACCATTGAACAGGGTCGAGAAAGGTAACGATTTTTTAGGGATCAAGAATTTTGGCAAAGGTTGTATCCTACGAGAGAATTGCTGACAATATATTTCTCCGTTCATGGTAACAATGGCAAATAATAAATATTTGAATTACTGTTGAAAAAGAAAGGCGGCTTATAAAGTATATAAACATTAATTATAATTAAATTATTCATCAAATTAATAATTGACTAGTAAAATTTGACTTTTTCTCCTTCCTATGATAAGTCATGAAGTGTATGCGAAACGCAGAATGTTGGAAAATTGTGTCTGAATCGAATGCAACAGTAGAAATGGCCACGAATACGTTTCATTCAAATTTCCATTTTTTTCTGTTGCCAAAATTTACCTATATTTTTTGAATAATTTTGTACTATCATCAGAATAAAAAAATCTTTGCTTAGAAAAATAGGGAGGAAAATGAGAGGGGTTTTGCGATAAGGGCCCTTGTGGTGATATTTCGATTTTTTCAGGAGAGAGAAAACATCGAATCGCTTCGATTTTTTCGATTGTTTTTTTTTTGACTTTCGGGTGCAGTGTTGTCTTGCGCATAGGTTGGAGGGGAAATTTTGACGAAATTCGTTCATCATCGCCTGATATCCGTGATTTAGAAAAGGGACCTTGTGGTGAACAGTCGAATTTACACAACGTTACAGACTACCCCGCAAAAAAATACCGAGAAATTCGGATTCCCCATGAAATTTTACATAGGTAACAACAATAAAATAATTTTTCCATCGACCTTTTTTTATTTTTTTTTTTTTAAATCAAAAACAAACAAAAACTTTGTTTTTCAATTTCCCAAAAATGTGAGTTTTTGAGTATTCATGTTCAAGTAATTTTTAAAACGAGAAGTTGATGAGATAGGCGAAATCTGATTGCACCATTCGATTTCTCGTGAAAAAGTAAGTCGGAATCACCAATAAAAAAAAAAACATCGAATCACCACAAGGACCCATATCGCGAAACGCTTCTCAAATGATGAAAATTTGATTCAAATGTGGCAAGATGATAGAAATACATACAAAAATATTTCTCCTAATTACTGGAATAAAAACAACTTTTCCTCTGCCTTTACACGCGCACCCACGTAACACTGGCTTGAGAATCCGAAGTTATCTTTTTCCCTCTCGTCTCATCTGTTTCGGTGATGCGTTGGAAATAAAAATATTTGAAAAGGTGACTTGCTAAACACTTGACTCGGATAACCCCCGAAGTACCTACTACCGACTGTTTTTCTTCGTATACTATACGCGCATCTAGAGCGGCGGTCGTTGCTGCCGATACCGCATCATCGTGCCACAGCCCGCGCCCTCGGAGCTTCTCTTTTTCTCTGTGTATCTATCTCTCGTCAGCCCAGCGTGTAATTAGGTCTTTTATTCGACCTTAAAGAAAACGTATCTTATGGTGTTTAGACCTTTCCAAACTGTTATTAAGAGCCCTGATGAACCTTAACTACATGATTGAGTACGTTTTGTGCTTACGTGACTCGTTAAGGAACCTATTTCTTTAAAATGAGGCCTTTTCATCGAATCCTCCTCTGGCCCGCCTGTCTGCAGACGTGTACCTTTCACACTCGATGATATTCTCTCATTGCGAACAACGACGCGCAGACACAGAAATAAGAGGGTTAAAACAAATATCTCTCCGCAACGATCGTTTCCTTCTTCGCCCAAGCCGAGCCTTTTATATTTATTTCTTTCCTCGTCTGTCTCATTTTTTCTTCTCACGCACCTTGGCTGCGTAACCAGCATTCAATTCATAAGTATAATACTACGTGTTGGTATACTATATGCTCTAGCACACTCACATACCTACTCATCATCCTTTGTAGTATGGTATGTTTTTCATTTAGACTTGTCAGTAGAAATAATAATTGAGTTTAATCCGTGAATCGCGCCGCGTTCGAAGCGAATTTACGTATTTGTAGGTATTTTTGTGCTTGATGATTTAGAGCTGAAGTATATGTATTCTTGAATGGTATAAAAGTACGAGAATTCTCGTTGATTAAACACTAGAAATCAGGAAATTAAAAGAATTACTTACTTGTAATTTGTTATCGTCCTGCATGGTTCTCATAAATTTTTCATGCGAGCAGAAATCAACTCCTTCGAATGCCGAATTAGACAAACATACATACTTGTATGCAGGATGAATTGCCCGTGTTTCGGTGGCAGATGCATGAGGAAGATGATGACAGGGAGCTTACCTAACATAAACTCGTGTCAAAGGCAGAATACTTATCGCCACATAAAAATGACCTCCGGTGGAAATATGCATTATAATTATGTAATTTCCAACATGCGGAGTTTCATTTACAAATTCAGGGGGGAAAACGCGTATGAAACGAAATCAGACGCCGAGGGCCTCCATCTAGTACTGCTCTGCTGATCCGTACAGATTTCCAGACTCCGGAATACATCTAACGGATCATCGTCATATCTCAGATATCAAAGCAATCAAAAAGACGCCGCTGTTCACAGATAAAGAAAAAGAATAGGGATAGGTATCCGTGAAGTATACAAATCAAATTCAATGTAAATACGTAGGAGAACATACAAACGGATAAACGTGAGTGGCAGTCGTCGCCTTAGAAGAAAAAGAAAAAACGACATCAAAATAATTACATTCTTGCAGGTTCGCGGCAACACTAAATTGCTTAATCATGATACTAGGTAAAAACAGAGAAAATCTTTTCTTTTTTTTTTGGAAGTTTGAGGAAACTTATGAAAAAATGGTGGCTGAATGAGGTCGACAAGACGTTGGAAGATTTTCATACTTTTAGAGTCAATGTGTATCTTCCCTGGCAAAAGCTCGAAGTTTGAAACATTTGAATTGTTTCGAAGTTGAAAATAAAATTGGTTCAATTTCAAATTTTGAGCTTTTGTCAGGGAGGTTTGGCATTGATCTGAAAATTTGAAATTTTCCCTACGTCTTGTTGACATTATTTTGGCCATCATTTTTTTCTAGGTTTCCAAATTGAAAAGAAATGATCAACCCGCCATAGTATCGATTCATTTTTCATTTTGAAAATGTCTTCTATTCGATTTTGATATTTTATTGGGCACATCCTGATCAGCAAACTATGCAAATAAAAATTACGAGTTTTGAAAATAATTTTCCGAAAAGGAAAAAGATTATCACACATATCTATGTCGAGTATGTAACTGATGAATTCGGTGTGACGATGGCGGCTTTTTTCTAAGAGTTTTCTCAGATTGGATGGCATAATTTTACACTAAGTATGGTATTCGGTTCGGCTACTCTTTTCTCTGTGCACCTACAATTCGCTGTTTCAACCTGTCTTCCTTCCCATGATATGATCGATAATCGTCAACAAAAATGATTAAATCGCGATTAAAATTCTTCGCATCTTTTGTAATGAAATACCTATTATTTGAGATTGCCAATCTTATCCTCTATATTGGTGTAAGACGACATAGTCGTTAACCTGTGCAAAAAAAAACACAAACAAAATTTCACTGTTATGTGGAAGTCATTCGGGTTCCAATGATACCTCAAAGGATACCGACCGCAGTAGCGTTTTATAACCTTCGAACTGTTTGAAAAATTCGAGTTGTAAAACCTTTTGTGTGAAATCGATTTTTTAAATAAGTACATACATATGTACATAAGTTGATGATATAATTTCATATGAACATTTATTACCTATTAAGTCACCACCACGAAGCGGGCTCGGTCGGCTTAATTTAAAGGTGCTACGTGTACATTTACGGTTAATTATGGCCTATTTATGCGTACGCTTTTGGTCATCTTGTGTGTTGTAGTAACTGTAAATCTTTAATACTTATGTGTTGGGTACGGATGCGTAGTCATCAAAGTGCTAAAAACCAGAGACTGATTCTTCATTTGAAATGAAATCAGTGAAATCAATTAAAAAGTCACAACTACAGTTTCGTTAACACTTGAAAAAATTTACTAGAGCTAGGTGGGTATTGGATAATTATCAACTTTTCAAAAAAAAAAAAAAATCGCATACCGAGTTGATTAAATTTCTTGAAAGAAATATTAAGGTAGCCCTGCCTTTGAAAATTAAATACCTACTGATTTCATTCGCATCGAATCGTTTAATAAAACGTTTTGTTCTCGAGTCTTATTGCATCTAGATAAAGAGGCTTACATACGTTTTAGGAAGCTTTAACGTAAGAGAGTAGGTACTTCACCCACGATTCGTTTACTACATAATTATAATAATAAATAAATAATAAATGACTAAAAGTAATTACAATTCGAATAGAGCAAAGGCAACCAGCGTGATACACAGAAAGCAAATTAGGGCGATATCCGTTGTCAGGAAGTTGGCAATTTGTTCATTTGTTGGCATACCGAAGTGCTTGCAATACAACCCCACTTCACCACCCATTTCCCTTATTCAACCACCCTGATAATACACACAAGAGAAAAAAGTGCAACGTTGAACCATTTGCAAAATACTCGATGCACACAAAACTTTCATCTATACGCATACACGTAAAGTTGTTCCTTTCAAGTTGGTACTTATTTTTGTCGGAATTTAAAACGATAGTCCGAAAAGATAGCGGAGTCAATTTACCAGCCGATATACTTCACATACGTATACTGCACCCTGTACCATAATATATCAACGATATAACATCAGCGAACTCGACCTTTTACTTAGCTTTTTAATCCACCCTCACTCTTGCCACAGAATCCATTAGATTAAAAGATCAACCCAATCCAGAATGCGGAATAAACGATGCTAATCATACACTCGAACCTTTTTCCAAATACGTAACTGTCACAAACCGATATTAACGCGGTACGCGGCGCAGCTCGTCGTCAATTTTCAGAATATCTCCTTGGCAATTTTCGAGTACCAATTGGCCGCAAAATTAAACCGATAAACGATGATACTACACTAATCTAGTTTATCGAGATAATTTGCCTTGCCTCGCCAGCGCCATCCATCGCCGTCGTCGACGACGCAGCATCAAATACGCTCGTGGAATAATCGCGTGCAATTATCCTAGCCTAGGCTGACCCAGCGACGTCGACGTCTCAGTCGCCATTCTTTTCAAGTACCCAGTTTTTCGTTTTGCTTCACGTTTTCGATATTATACGACACGATGATGGAATTTTTCGCGAGTCATTTACGCCATACCCACCCGCATCTATATTCTTCGAGTCGTCACGTCACGTCGTGTCTCCGGTTCCTCTCGAGGAGAAAAAAAGCGTGAAATTGACGCTCTGCTAAAATACATGGTACAAATACGCCTTTCATACATCATTCAAAACATACAATCATTTGCGTTCAATTAATAAATTCTCTTGTAATCTACTCGAACACACAGATTAGAACGCTCCTCTGTACAACTCTTCTTACGATCTAAGGTAAGCTTATTGCTCGCCTTTAAGATGGTCTGATGTAGCAACGCATACGTACGCATTAGGGTTGTCCACATTCGCACACCAACATTTTTTTTGTTGAATATTCACTGTCTCATCCGCTTATTTTTTTCCGTCAAGTGTAGGTAATTTACATTAAAAGTTTGAGCCAAATCCGTGAAGATTAACCCTATGTTAATTTTCATAAAGACATTGTGGGGCCTAAAGGCACGGGTTAATCTTCGCGGATTTTGCTGAAATTTTGTTTGTGAACTACCTACCTACACTTAAAGGAAAATATTGAGCTAGTAACACAGTAAATATTCAACAAAAAAAAATTTGGTGTGTAAATGTGAACAATCCTATTAATGAGTAATAATCTGCATTGCGCAGATGCAGCAGAAAGGGTCTGTTTAGGTGTCCTTATTAAATGAGATAGCATTTTGTGAAAAAAAACATGGACATGTGATGTTTAGTTGACTCGAAATTACGTGAAATATCTATCATTGAACAATGCACATACTGATCATCTTTCATCATATTCGACACTGTAGGGATAAATTGTATAAAGATTTGTCTAAATTTCACGCTGACTTGAGTACACTCGTAGATATACAATATACTGATCGGTTGACGAATAATTCTTTCAAATCGATCTTTACTTCTAACAAATATGTGAATAAAGCTGTCATTAACAAGTCGTCCGATTTGTCTACAGTATTGATGGTAGACAATATACTTACATAATTTCATTCAAACCATCAGAAATCGTACTTCTATCGAATGCCTTCAGTACTGACTTGAACATATTTTTGTCTTGTAAACCTTTAACAAAAATATTCTCAGTTTTAAATATTAACATCTGCAATACCTACTTAAACTAGAGCACGCTTATTATTAATAAAAAATTGTATTTTAATAACTTATGAGGCCTTTTCAAAACGTGAATACCATTCAAAATATTGATTCTGGATTTTGATGAAAATTTGTAAACATGTTTGTCGCAAGTAGAAGACTACCCAGAAAAATGTTGAGCCCCCCCGTTGTACAGGAGATTGAACGAGAAGTCCTAGAAAAGTCAGTTGTCAGTTTTGACAAAATGTGGTTTTTTGCCACTTGAGGCCAGTGTTACCTGTGCAGTATCTGGGTAAACCTCCTCCCCCAAAAAGGGCGTGATTTGAGTTTTTAAAATCTTCCTAACGGCTGACCCATTGAATTTGAAATTTTGATACCACTCTATTCCTCTTCTCAAACGAATTAGAAATTAACGGATTGCGAAAGTTATCAATTATTTCTCGACAATCAATTGTTACTGTTCTATCATTGAAAATTCAATTTTTGAAAAATTAATGCTATTTGTAGATTTAATCTCAGTAGGTTGAAATATTCAAATCAACATCTTTTTTGCGATAATTTTATTCAACTGATTTGAAATTCATTTTTTATAGTGAGGATTTGAAAAAAAATCCAAGCAAAAAAGTGAATTTATTAGACAATTAGATCGAAATGATCGTAAAATACATATGACGTGATCGGCGTATTTCAACTTGCTGAGCATAAATCTAGTCTTGAGTAGTTTTTCGAAAGGGAAATTTTTAAAAGTTGAAAAAGTTCTAAGATATAATGTGTAATAATTAATGAAAAATCGCGATTTTTGCAATTCACCAATTTTCAAGTCGTTTGTGGAAAACAACTAAAACTGGTATCGAGTTCGAATAGTTGCAATTTTAAGGAGTAACGTTGACATTTGTCTTCGATATTTAACTCTTGTGAGGTTTTTTATCCAGAATTTTCAGTGACTATTGCCAACGTGAATTCGTCATTCGAGTTCGTTCTGCAAATAAAATTAAATTCAGATTACATTTTTTTGTTCAAAGTGACCGCGTACTTTGAGAATCTGAAACTCAATCCCTTGTTTGGCTGGTAGGCTCGACGTCTCTTATTTAAAGTGAACTTTCATGCCAGTTTTCGTACAAATTCTGGGTTATGTTGTTTTTCATCCCATCTTAGTTGGGCAACTGGGCACATCTTTCTGTATTCGTTGAATTTGAAAAGTTCCTCGCATTCTATATTGCCTGTAGATATCAAGGCGTAAATCGAAAATAGATCTGGGCAGATGTTGTACTCAACTTGACTTACAGATACGAAGTACATATTATAATCCTACATAATGAAATACGAAAAGCGACACCATGGTAATCTAAAATACGTATGTGTCAAAGATCCTCAAAATAGAATATTCAACGAACAGATGATACCAAGAAATATATGAGTGAAATATTTAACATCTAATTTCATTATTACCTTTAGTTATTCTTACATTAATTTTCTCCTGTTTTGGCCTCTCAAGTTGAGAATGACCTTTATTAAGTCTTTCCTTGTCTCTAAGGATCCTGCGTCATCCTTGAGAGATTGTTCTTACCAATAATCGAACAGTTTTTTTCCATTTCTACTGCCTGTGGAGTGCCTTCAAATATTTAATGGTGTTCATTTTCTTGCTGTCTAGAAAGCTTGAGACAGTTTTGCACCAACCTTTTTCCAGCTATTATGCAGACCGAAAAATGAGAACTCGCAATTGATAATTGAAATAGTTATCGAAAATTACGCAAATAATTCGTTGATAATAATTGCGATAAATTATTTGTTCTTCTCGAATAGCATATTTTTTCAAAAATTGTGATCCAATTTACCATGCTGTTAATTTGATCGCCTTAGATTGTGTGGAAATGAAATCGCCAAACTTGACTAATAACTTACTTTCCGTTCATATTTTTCCAGCCGCCCTCAAGCTCATTTTAATTCTTATTAGGTACATAATGATTCAAGGTTGTTGTCCGCTATTTTTCTCTTCTCGCTTTTTTTGAGTATATTTCAAGGACCTTTTAGCAAAATGTTCATTGTTCAAAATTAAAAATATATTTAATTTCAAATTTCGATTCCTCGTCCTTAAGGAGATCATCGATCAGTGGTCTCGAAAATTAACAACATCGCATGAGATACGCTGATAGAATAGTCGTTGATGAATCAATGTTACCGACTATCGCACTACTTAGTATGGGGTTTTTCTTTTGAAAAAATCAGTCGCTAGTGCGTAAATTCGAAAGTCCAAAAATGAAAAACTCGATCATAGATTCATCATTATGGAAGCTATTTCGCATTCAACCTTCACAAGTGTCGGTATCTCTAGAGAAACTACAAAACACCTACCTACATAAATTGAATTTCGCAAAACTGCGAAAGAAAAAACAAGGGATAAAGAATTTTTGAAAAAAAAAAAAAAAAATACTTCGCAATCTTTATCGGAAAGCAAATTAATCAAAAGTAGAGATGAATAATTAGCATTAAGAAAGTTTCTTAAACGAACTTTCGATAATATTTATAATGGAAAAATAGGCTCTCGCGTAGAATATTCCGAAATAATGACATCTTAACAAACTTTTTAATTATATCTACATAAACAAAACTTTTTAAGTATCCATTTTAAGAATTAAAGTTGAGAAGTTCGTATTTCGCGCGTTTGATGTTGATATAAAGAAGAAGATCTTTCAGTCTTGTTTGCTGTTATTTTTCTGTTCTTTTTTTTCCCAATTTCATTTTACAATTACATACCGATATGTTTGAACAAGCGCCGGGAGTTGAGTAGAAAATATTTTCAAAATAATTTTACTGATTGCTGAATTATAATTTTTATTGCTATTTTTATCAGAAAATCGACTCGAGGTAAAGAAACCAGCTATGTCCATTTTCTAGAAAAATTGCCAATATCGTGTAATCAGTAATAGATGAAAAATTTCAGCACCCATTTCGTAAAGTTGAAAATTTGGTGAAATACTATATCATCAAAATAAATCTTGTCTTGTTGCCAATAGTCACGAGGCAGACGTCTAACAGGTAGCCCAAGTTTCGTGTATTATGAATTATGTAGGTACTCGTACGATAAGTAAAAATTACATCAAAGCTACTAGACCTTTTTAATCGAAGTACAAGTTTCACGTGTTTTTTTATAGGGTTCATATTCTAATACTTTCATTTGCTTTGAATTTGTTTCAAGTCTCTCCTTTTTTTTCCTCCCTTCAATTCACTGAAAAGGAAAAAAAAAAATCCCCGATGCATCACTACACTTGCTTTGTTTCAACGATTGTTTTTCTTCGATGATATTTTCAGCGACTTTTGAACGATTTTGGTGATTCGATGTGTTTCCCCCTCCCATTCGCGTTGCCACTGTTTCAATATTAAGTTATCTAGTATACCAAAAGTGGCCGTACTAGTGTTGAATGGTCGAGGAAATTTGAAAATTTTGTTCTGAAATTTCTTGACTTCACGTATCCTTCTCATCGTCTCATGGTAATGTGTTCATCTTTATTATCGATCGAAGCGATTAGACGAACGAACTTGCTAGTTGCATTTTTCTCTAGTTTTCACGTAAAATCATAGTCGAGCACATACTCGTACTAGCTCTATTCGAGATAAGAATCTTGTTATCACCAAAACTCTTTTGTTAGTCGAAGCGATAAAATGACCGAGCCGTTGGGTTGATTTTTCGTATTTCCTTCACTTCGTTTCAATCAAGTCTCGAGTTGACTCTTATGTGTGATACGAGCAAGTTACGTTTGCGATTTTCGTGATTTTGAGTGATCGGTTTGATTTTCTCGAGTTTTGGGTTCGTTTAATTCGCGACTTATTCGAATAAAAAAAGGTCGAAGGATGTGGCGTTTTCCGAATTACGAGTATATCGATCAATGCACGCGGTCCTGGTAAGGAATTCGTTTATTATGCGTATGCTGTGTTTATGCTTGTATGTATTCTGCGAATTCGAGAGTCGCACATTTTGAGAAAATTTTATATTCGTAAAATTGCGAATTTTTTCTTCGAATTTGTTACGAAATGTATGTTAAAGAATGTACTCATACTCTCAGCATCAAACGTCATCTTTACTATCTAACTGCTTAAGTTAGTTGTGATAAATTACATCGTTATGAGAAATCATCCAGATTATAACGATGTGCTTAGAAATAATTATACGTAAAACACTCTGGAAAATTGCTTGAAAAGTGTACTTTTATATTGCAAACTGAAAATTATTATTCTACAACTACAATCGCTCAATGGCATAGGAGATGAGATTTCGTCGCTTTGTAAGTAGCGCATGCTGAAGATGAGCTCATTGCCGAGAACTCGACGATAATTTTGACTAGTTAGTTCCAATTGGCTACGACTTTTTATAAATGGATTTCCTAAAGAGAACTTTAGTGGCTGCTTGTTTTTTCAGTATAGGGTCTTATGGACGTGGATTTAACCCTTTGGAGGTTCTCTAGGTTGTAGGGTTAGGAAATTGAATTGCTTTGATGAGTTGAAGTATAAGAAAGAAATGACAACGCGAATGACGGAGTTATGGAAAATAAGAAGCGGTAGTTCTTTACTCGTAGGTATATGAAGAGTAAAAATACATATTGGAAAAAAGTGGCGACACAAATTTAAAGTTTTCGTCATTACACATCATATAAATTTCGATATTTCCAATTTTTATATTTTCTCTTCACTTTGATCAGTATCGTCAAGTTGTGATTTTTTCCAACTGTTGAACTCCGCTATACCGGCACCGGTTGCGAACAACTGTCATGTTGGAAGTTGCCTTAGTAAATCGTTCGTTGTAATGTGGCTATTTAAAAGATGAGCGAAAAAAAAATACCTATACCTATTGGTATTTTTTTTTTACATAAATATTACAACCAGGAGAACGCTTTGAATTGCAGTAATATTTTCACGTTTGGTGAACACCGCGATACAATCGATGGTTATCGCTAATTCGAAATCGAAGTGGAATTTTTTTTCTCGCTCGAGTAAAAAAAAAGAAGCGTGATTGAAAGATTCATCAGAGATCATCTCTTGATGAGAGCGATTAGTATCTATTGAAATCAAAAATGTATTAATTTGGATTTTTTCAACTCAATATGGATTTGTGGTTAAAATAGCAATTAAAATGCCGTCGGCGCAGTTATTATGTTATTAATCAACAGCGACGCACTTGTAGCAGCTCATACAACTTCGCCATGCTGTGTTTTTGGCAATCTGTTCAAAAGCCAGGTGATTTTGTCGTCATTGCATAGTTCTTGAACTAAAAAGCGTACTCGATCGCAGTATTATTCGGGCTTCTTAAATTCAGTTATTACAAAAACTTTCTTGCAATCAGCGAATATTATGAGTGCGAACTACGCCTTTTATTATAAATTGTCATCTTTTAGGTATTTGTATTTATGCGACTTCATAAGCGTGGTTTTTTTCTTCTCTCGAGTTAACACTTTTTGCCAGGAATTACAGAATCGTCCAACTGAGCACAAATTAAACGCACTAATCATGGGGAAAATATTGGGCTGGTGAATCGTTTGAGATGATTTTTTAGCCCTGGAAAGGTTTGCCAGTAGATAGTTAGTTACGTTACGAATACGTAGAATGGCCTTATCATTGAACTGAGGCAATGTCTTTATTTGGCGTAGTTCCGCAGCAGAATTAGAATCATCTCAAACGATTCACCAGTCCAATATTTTCCACATGATGGGCGCGTTTAATTTGTGCTCAGTTGGACGATTCTGTAATCCCTGGCAAAAAGTGTTAACTTGAGAGAAGAAAAAAACCACGCTTAAGAAGTCGCATAAATATACAAATATCTAAAAGATGATAATTTATAATGAAATTATTATCGCCGACTAAACACCGCGTCTAGCATGTACAACTTATTGCGGGATATTCGATGCGGGTATCATTATTTATATTCGAACACCCATTAAATGTCAAATGCGAAAATATTATTGCGTCAACGTGGACGCGATGGCTTTATACACCTCGTACACGGCGACCATATGTGCAACGATCCCGCAAATCTCGTAAGATCGAAGGTAGTCGAGTTTTTTTCTCCCTTATTTTATTAACAATTTTCACTTTTTTTTTGCTCTGAAATATGTCCGACGAGACGTTTCAATGCATTAAAATCAGATACACAACTTCGTAGGTGGAGAATTTTTTTTACGAGATTATTTGGAAAAATTTCTTCGCGTTGACCAGGTGTAATAAAAAATAAAATTGAACCTCTGCTGTGGATAACTAAGTGGTTTGTACTTGGGTGACATACCCATTTGTCGTGTTAACTGAAATGAAAATCCGGCGTGTTATGTAAATTATTCGCCACCTTTTTTAGATGCTCATTAGCGAGCAATAGAAGTAGAATCTTAAGCTTTCATGTTTTCAATGTGAGCATTACACGCGTAGTTTTTTCTATGGGATATGACCATTTTGGTGTATGTGTATCAACCCTACTATAATATTTCCTATTGAATGATGAAAGCCGCGAGTACTTGTCTTTGATAGGGAAATATTTTCGAGAGTTGGTGTTTTTGAAAATACTTTTCTCGAATTATTTTATCATCAAATCAGAAGCTTCACATTATGTATCTTATTTATGTGGGCTTAATATGAATGCAAGATACATATTGGATAAACAAAATCATTCAGATTTCTGAAAATTTGAGAAACTCTTTTTCGAAAAATTTGTGTCCAGTTTCGGGGTTACTTTTCAGCATCTGATCTTTCGTGTCAGAATCAATCGGCTGCATCGAATCAATAGAAGATTTCAATGACGCAAGTTTGGATCGTAGGTCTTCAATCAAGCGATCTCGTGCATGTAGATTCGCCTGTAGTTCAGCATTGCGATCGAGGGTACGTTGAATTTCATTATTCAACCGATTATTTTGCTCGTACGTGCTGTTCATCTCTTGATTAAGAGTCAATGTAGGGGGAGATTATGCACCGTGTGATGAGTTAAGCATATGAACCCCATTGGAGAAGGTTATTCACGTCAGTCTCCGATGGGAATTAATTTAGACCTATTCCTGGGTTCTAATCAGGGGAATAATTAATTACGTATAAATCTCACCTTCCACTACCAGGACCCCCTCGGACCAGAGAGTTCCACCTAGGGGTCCAGCCCTAAATACGAGACTGGGTATGAGTTAGATTAAATAGCCAATACTTCGTAAATGAATTTACTCACTATTACCTATGATCTAAGTGAGGGACCCAGCCCAGGTATTATCATTTTACGAATTTAGAAATGTGTAGGATCGTATGTATATACAGAAATAAAAACACAAATGAACTTCAAGACTGTTTGTAATCATTTCATTACGTAGAGAAAAGATCAACAATGGTTGATATCTCATGAAACATAATTACAATTGAAGTTGAACAAGAATTACTACATTCATAGCCTATTCTTGTGGATTTGGGGAAAAGAAAGTATTTGTAGTAAAAACTAAGAAAAATGAAGGATAAATACCTTGGAATTGGGGTAGACAATATAATTACCAGACCAACACTAGAAAAGTAATTAAAAATTGCTATTTAGTGTTGAGACAGTATGTACTTCCGGATAGTACACACTTTACCTAGCTCTTTTTGTTGGAATTAATAGGGAGAATTCCGAGCCAGTGGAAAAATGGTCCCTCGTGAGCATCATCTCTGTGCTAGTTTGGTACATTGGTATCAATAGAATCAATGTGTCTGGCTAGACCTCACACTTCCCTGGCAGTCCAAGCTCGTAGTCTTGGAGCTGACCAGGTCAGGTGGCAGTAGAATGAATAATACCTACTAATGATAGGATTAATTTAACGAAGTCGAATTCATTGTTCTGAAAAGATAGGCGCAGGTACCAATTTTTTCAATTAATTAAAGTTATTGCGAACACGGTGTCTATGCTTTGAGATACGTGGTATTCAGCTGGGTGTAGGTACGCATTTTTCATTTCCAAGTAAACTTTTTTATCTATCCTTCTGAGCGCGTTCGCGAATTCTGTATTGTCGATGATGTTTTCGTTTCATTAACAAAACGGCAGCAATGACAACGATGACGATAAACACCCTATTTTTTTCGCGGTTTATGTAGCAAGTCGCGAAAATACAGTGTGTCACAAAAATGCCTGGATACTCGTACAAAAATATTACTCATATAAAAAATCGGTAGATCCTTGCTCAATTTTTTTGCAATTCATCTCATCTATGGAGTTGTATTATTTTCTGAATTTCGAAGACGATTTTTTGTTGATTTCAGTATCAATTTTACTACATACAATTTGAACCATGGGGTACTTCAGAGTCTAGGAATTGCAAGGATAAGGTTAAATCCTCTTGGGTGGCAAAGCCAATTAATGAACGGGCGATAACGGATACTTCGTTCTACTCTTCTTTCATTTTTTTACTTATCGAGAACTTGAACGTTCTTTGAATTCGAAAGGATGAAATTTCTAGTTTTGTAAATCATTTGAGAGTTCGGTTTTACGTAAGTATCTAATTTTCGCTATGGATTAATCTCGAGATGAGCTCTATACTTCAGTTACAGATTCTTGAGTGGCTCTTTGCAAAAATTTTGATTCCGTTTTGAACACATCTGCATGTTTTCGTAGAAAATCACGTGGAATGACCGAGAGTTTTGTATCATACAGTAGGTATTGTACATTTCCAGTAAAGTATCGTTGGCGTTTTGATTAGTTAATCGACGAGAAAGAGTGAAATAGACTGTGAACGATTAATAAAATTAATTCTTCAGAAGGTATCCTGTTTGTGCGTAATTTTTACTCGTATACGGGAGGAGAGCGTTGATCTATCATGTAAATTGTAAACCTCCAGTTCTAGGTGTTTTTTGTTTTTTTGAATCTTTCTTTCCTACTTCTCGAAAAGATGGCAGGGAGCACACTTTCTGAAGTTTTTTTTACCCCGTTTTGTTGAAATTTCATTCGCTTTGAATTTTCTTGTGAGATCAAAGTCACTCGTATTAATTTGCGCAGTATATCTAGGACAATTTTAATATGTACCTACGTCCAAACCCTTAGATCTAATTACAGAGGAACCACTCAACTCGCAGTAACAAAATGCATTCATTTTACTTTTATAGATCAGCCTTATTTATCCATATCTATGTATTTTACATTTTTTCAACAATTACAAAAAACGGTGGGAAATTGTTTGATTTCAGGTACTCTTATGCATGAAGTGGGTCATTATTCCTGATCCTGGTTTTTGAGAATGTTTTTAGAAATGAGATGAATTTTTGTAAAATTTTGACCTCTTTGCGATGTAGACCATTCGAACGATTTATATTTTTCATCAATAAATTTAAGTAATAGTGTACATGTACAATGTACTTACGCGTAAACATTTTGTATGTGGTTTTTTTTATATAAACATGAGAATACAACATGCAAACCTCTTTACCTCCAAATTTCATCGCTGGTTTGAAGGGTTGCAGGGAATAATACGAAATGCAAAGATTAATAAAGATTGCAAAAACTTATATTGCAGAAATACAAGCATGAAAAGGAAAAGAAAACAGTTTTAAGAACTGTGCATTATAAAAAAGATTCGAAAAAATTATAAAAATGAGAGAGGCAGAAATACAAAAAAAAATCAAAGATCATCAGTTGCAGTTGACTTCAAACGCTATCTAAATTGCTGGTGTCAAGAAATTGGTGTTAAAATTTAAACTTCCACGTTCGGCAATCGAAAAAGAAAAAAAAAACATTTTTAGACTGTTCCATGTGGATTTTCTAGAGACGTGAAGCAGCAATGTGTCATGGAAAGGGGGATTTGCATTTTCCTAGCACACTTCCTCAATTTTCTCATTTGGTTTCATAGTGTGTATGGCGAATGTTGGGCTTTTTTTACTACTTCATCGAGATTATTGGCATTTTCGCTGATGTCTTGATTGTGTTGATGACTGAACTTCTGTTGAAGAATCGGTTCTTGAGTCACATAACACTCACAACAGCTACTATTGTTGTATGTATATGTAGCTTGAATAGGTATTTTAATGAAGTTGAGATGTTTTATGACACGATTTCAACTATAATGCAATTGTTGTTAACGTTTACTTACAAATAAATGAGGAGCTACATGTAAACAAATGCTTAATGCATTGAGAATTTGCTCAACAATGTGTATTGAATTACGTACCAACATCTGTTTCAACAGATAGTCAAACACAGGTTCACAGAACCTTTATTTTATTCGGTGTTACTTTATGTAATCACCTCAAGTATATAGAAAAATAGCATTCGCCAGCACCATATGCATAAAATTATGATCCTAAGTGAAATATGTAGTTTTCCTCGATTATTCCAACTTTTCCAATTTGTGTCCAATTCCCCCTCCCTCTGCACCACGCTTATCACGTTTCTGGGCGATCCATTGTGTACGGTTTTCTAAATTCCATAGCGTAAGCGTTATTAAATGTACAGGATTGCTCGACAAATAATTACTGTATTCTCTCCAAGAGAGGGATCTCGTAAACCAACTGATGAGCTGTATCAAGACCACTTTTGCATTCAATCTTTTAAAAAAAACTTTGTAGAATATCTATTTTTGAAAATGACTATTCAGAATGAAAATTCAAGAGATTGTAATAATCTTGTTCAGCATTTGAAAAAAAAGAAAGTTCTTTGAATTTCTAGGATTTGCAACCTTTTATGGTTGAGTTCCATTTCATTGAGAAAATTATTTTGGATACTTGACCAATTTTTTGATCATTTTTTACAGGGACTGTAGTTGTCTGATTCACAGTTTATTACATCACAACTACATTTATGTGCTTGTTTAAAAACAGGAAAAAAATAGTTGATGAGACATATTTTTGATTAGTATGATTATTGATTTCTTTCCATTTTGAATTCTGTATTGTGCTGTTGCATTTTTTATATTCGAAATATTTTCTGAAATTTTTATGATCCAAGATGTGGAGTTCTAAATGGAGAATTCCAAAATAAGAGGGATATCCTTGGGTGCTTTATAATTTGGGTCCCCTGGGATTTTTTTTTTACTCTTTATTGTGAAAATCTGATTATTTGCAATTTCAAAGGTACAGTAAGTACTTACTTCGACTTGCTAAATTGAAATTTGATCACAGACCGCATTACAAGTATTTGTTTTAATGTGTACGTGATGACTATCTACAATCATCAGTTTTCGAAAAAAAATTAAATATTATAGTGGTCTACATCGTTTTGGGAGGTGAATATTTTTGCAGTAACTACAGCATAAAATATGCCCCAATTGTTGAACAATTATTTTGTTCTTGAGTAATGGAAAATTTGCCAAAAAAAAAAAATTGTAGAATGAAATTAAGTATAGTTCTGTTCCGGTATTGCATAAATAAGGTCAAATACAAAAGAACGTTCACTCAATTGCAATGTTTCGTACAAAATCACATAAATTAACATTTTGAGATATCAACTTACCTTTCTCATTCAGTACTTACTTCATTAGGATTCGGATAATTAGGATGTCTTCAATTTTCAAGCATGGTAGTGACTCGAGTTGAATGGTTCTGTTGTTGATTATTTTATGCGGTGTTATCAAAGAATATCGCAATTCACTCCGAAAATTCCAGGAGCAAATTAATTCTGCGCTTATCTTTTTAATTCTCTTCATGGGTTATTGTCATACGGGTGTACGTATGTTGTCCATTATTCTTTTTTTCATTTCGTATTTTAATTGATTTTGAGTAACCTGAAGGTGTAATCTAGATCTTCGTATTATTCTTTATTATGATTGTTACGCAAAAGTTGGTTCAACAATTTTATTTTTACTGAAATTTGAAAATTGGTAGCAACTCATCAAACTCGTCGAATTCATTCGCTCGGTTTGTTACATTCATTTGTGAGCATAATTGCTGATCCTGATATCAGTTTTTCAATTTTCGTAGATTTTTTATTGATTCATGTCTCATTTTCCTAAGCTAGCTTCTTCCTATTTTCACACAAATGTTTTGCTAACAATTTGTTGGCAAATTATTTAGACTGATCGATCGTAAATATTTTTCAAAATAATTTCCAATTTAATGGTAGCTACTACCTAGTGCTGTAATGTGGTTGAAACACAGTATTAGTCTGGGTAGTGGACTGTGGGGGAAAAAACGTGAAAGAAATTGCTTTCTTTTAAATAGATGGTTTAAATTAGTCTGTAACATTTATATTTTTATCGAAATATCAATATGGGTCGTTGGAAAGGTCTTGAAAAATTACGTCATTCATTCGTCACGGTTCAATTTTTTTTCAATAATGATGTCAATTTCCAACGTCTTGGATTTTTTATTTTTTTCATACAACAGAATTTCTATTATGCATGGTGTCCGGGGAGTGGATCAGTGACAATACTTCAGATTTGCATACAACCGAGTACAACTAAGAAAAAAGGTTATGTGAAGGTGTGGCTCAAATTTGAAAGGGCAAAATATACTCGTATTTTCAAAATCTTAAGAGCCAAAATCAAATTTTAACCATGACGAGAGTCTGTAGTAAGTATTTTGAAAAATGAACAAAAGCACCTATCATGACTTTTTGCCCAACTTGCAAATTGAAGGGGCTACAAATGATTTTTAATTTCGATTAATGGCGATGAAAATAATAAACAAATTTTATTATGATAATTTTTTTTCTTACTCCAAAATTTAAAAAGGTTTTTGGAGCTCGATACCTAGTTGTAAAGGTAATGAAGTTTTTAGCAAATCAAAAATCGTCGAGCTTAAAAAACTTTTTAAATTTTAGAGTAAGAAAAAAAATGATTATAACAAAATTTATTAATTTTTTTGACGGACTATTCATTTCCGCATTTATTTTCTTCCTCGCGATTTTTTGAAATTGAAAATTAGTTGTAGCCCCTTCAATTTTCATGTTAGGCAAAAAGTCATAATAGGTGATTTTGTTCATTTTTCAAAGTACAACACTTACTTCCATCAACCAATACAGTGAAAGCAAATCCAAAAACTATCTTGCAATTAGTCAACATGTAAGCGACACGACAACATCAGATCATGTTGTACATGCTAAATAGGCGAAATTGTTCGTCGTAGCATCGGCTAGAAATTATGACAATTAAATCGTCGCTAACTGGTTCCTAATGTACAACTGGATGGACTCGAGACAACCTGCGGAGGTAATAATTTGACGGGTGTAATTTTTCTCTGTGTACTGCTTCTTTGACTCAGCGGGCGAGTAAATATAGAAAATTCCATAATTCAATTTTATCGTCGCTTGTATTTATCGGGCGGCGGTTTAGATCTTGTACATATTATACTGCGACCATCACACCAAGAGATCGCATCCGTGATACACACTTTGTTTTGATATACCATACTCGAACATTCATACATTATGTTCATGTATGTACATATTTCGATACTGTGCGGGTAGTGCCGTAACCTAACCTAACCCAGTCAGTACCTCAGGATTAATTTATAACTTTATTTTCGTCCCCCCATGACGATGTTGCTACATTCAGCCACACGAGCCGGACACACCGAGAGCAAAAGTTGATAGAAATGTGGGCGAAATTGGCTTTTTTTTTGCTTTGGCGCGTTACTTTGTAGTTAAACGTATAAAAGGAGTGCCACTCGCCATCGATGTCTATTGACCTGTCCCATAAACAAGACACTTAGCGCGACTAATACTACGCTCGTGATAAAATATCTCTCCTCTCGCCCTAAACTTGCGTACGTCTCGTAGTATTGGGTTAAAAACAATGATATTTTTATAGTATCCGATGAGCTGCGACCATTATCATTCGGACATCGGTATTTAAATTATTTCGCCGCCAAGAGTACAAGTTTCCACACAACAAGGTAGCAAAAACCAGTCACTCGTTCGGACCACAAATTATTTAAATACTCAGCTCCGTTCAAACAGAGACAGAGAAGCAACACTTGAATAGGGTCAACAAAGAACGAAGAGGTAAAAAATCGGAATACAGATTGTACCTATTCGTAATAAAGCCCGTATATCTAAGAATTTCAGTTTAAAAATTTTTACTTCTTTATTTTTCTCGTTCGCCTCTAAAAACTACACTTACTCGTACGTATACAGATAACGAGTTTATTGAAAGGTATTTACGGTGAGAAGGTTGTATTCCTCAATAAACGTATTTTCACTATACCATAGGATTTTCCCCTGGCATAATCTTCTCAACTTGAGAATGGAGAAAAAAAGATATCTTTATATATACTGCCTGAAACGTTTCAATTGCTACCGTACTGTGTCCAAACCTTTGCCTTCGCGATACCTCCACGTATAGTCGGTATAGGTTGATCTAGGTACGTAAATTAAACGATAAAATTTCACACCTTTCTTCTAATCGAGTACTCGAAAGCTTATTTGTAAGTTATGATAGCGAGTACTACCTGCGTGAACAACTGAACACTGTTGGAATCTTTCGTCGGGTTCGTAAATCCGGATTTGACAATAGCGACTTATGGAGCTGGCATACTGAATTTGGAAATTTGAAACAAGCGGCTCAAAAGCAAAGCGAAGAAAAGTTGAACACCTTGAAATCCAATTTCTCACATCTATATGTGAAAAGGAGATTATTTGAGAGCGATTCGTGTTCTTTGGTAAGTACACCTTGATCGGAAAAATACGCCATCCAACACACCTTCATTAAATCAAACAAGTACTCGCAGCTCTGGCGTCGACGAATATGAAAAATCATTATTTTCAACTTTCTTTCGGACTAGCTTTTTCCGTAAAATTTCCTTCATTATAATCGAGCAACATAATTAAAAATCATCCCGCTTTCTTTTCACAAAACTGAAAGAAGAAAAATAAAATGTACTATACAAGGAAAGAAGCGGTGCAAAAAAAGTTTTCTAAGAAGCTTTAACTAACTTTGAAGTATTTCTGCATCTTGAGCGGTTTAAGCTCTCGTTCTTACTTTGTTCGAAGTGAGACAGAAAGAGAAAGAGGAAGAGGAAATTGCCGAGTTGTGGGAGGAAAAAGGAGAAAAAACCTGTAAAAACGCAAACTCTTAATTTTAAAAGATTAACAAGCTCGTGTAGTACAAGTTGGTCGTTGTAGATAGGTAGGTACTAGGTAGCCTAATTCCTTGGAAAAACCTAGTGAATTTTTCGGGCTAGTGCATCTTCCATCTTCTTTTTGCACCTATTAGGCTGAGGGGAAATCTGGCGAAGGTTCGTATTTGGAATGAGGAAGTGGTGGCGTTTGGTGAAAAATAAAAATATGTGGTTATTTTTGATGTTTCGCACAGTACACGATAACTCATTACGAGTAAATGGTGCGGCAATCAAGTTCAGGTGTTTTGGAAGTTTTGACGTAAAGTCTCGAATGAAACGGTGTAGCGCTGGCGTCGAGTTCGCTAGCCTCTCTGTTTCTCTCATTCCCTATACCTACTGTGTTGTGCTTGTGTGTTTTTAGCAAATCTGTAGATGTCAGCTACAACTTTGTACGGTAAAAACTGTTCAAGTTTCAACTTTTATACACGTGTTAGCTCGTTATTAGTGATGATAAGGCGAATCTTCAGTTTGACGAATGCCACAGTGCTCGTATACTTACGTATAAGACAGAAGAGCAACGATATCGTGCACAGCTTAAAGGAATATGAAACTTGGACAGATTTAGCAATTATACCGTTAGTATTGTTGAGAGGTAGAGACCCAGAATGACGAACGTTGGCAGTAGCAGCAAAGCCCTTAGCGTCCATCATCGAAGTTAACTTTTTCCCCCGACGTACGCAGTTGTTTTTTTCCGCATTGGCAGGAACAGCAGGAAGAGGGGTATATGGCTCTAGTTGACACCTTAGAGCTTTTATTTGGGACTTTTTTTTGTTATAAATTTTTACAATTTTTTTCATACTCTTTGTCGATATTCTCGATGGAGAAGAAGATGCTTGGTACTTAACTTTGTGAGGTGAACTGTCGAAAAACTGCTCAAAGGAGATATGACGATTTTTCGAGGTGTATGCGACTGCCAACGAAAGACACTGGCGTAATCATGAGTTCGGAAATCCAATTAATGCGTCGAGTGCTGAGTCGTGAACATGAAAAGTTTGTTTTTCATTTCATCTCGTTTTATTCTCAACAACAGAAAGAGAGAAGGGAGGTGTGTAGTGTTTCAATGACGATATGTGTAAGTTCAAGTGTGAAATTTGGTAAATAAAAATGCGTAAAATCTTGAAAGTGAAGTTCATACGATGCTGATGCAATTATGGGAACATCGTTTTAAATGATCGGGTGCGATGTGTGTCACCGTGATGTTTTCTATCAATTTTTCAATTATGCGTACCAACTGGAATGGTGTGTTTTTCAAATTGAAAGTGTGTAAACAACGTCTGGAATTAATTTTGATATGAAGTAAAGATGTGAAGAGCTTTTGACGAAATTAAAAAGCGAGTTGAAATCATTGTGTTGGTGAGGTTGGGAAGTTTTTCCGTCGCTGTATGGGCAATGGAATGGGTGTATTCAAGAAGTTGGTTTTAATTTGTTAACTAATTTTTAACCAAGTTTGACATTTTCCGATCAATTTTTTCGGAAATTTACAAAATCCATTTGGAATGCATGAAATATTTGGTATCATTTGGATGCACCGCGACTATACAATATACATAGGTTACTTACTTGCTGTTCAATTAACGAAGAGACAGGTCACATGGCTCTTTAGTTGGTCATATACTTCGTCGTACATTAATTGTGCACCTGTACCATTTCCATTAACCCTGTTTACCTCTCATAATCTAGTATCCGTTCATAAACACGAGCCATATTTGGCGGAAAAGCTCGTAAAAAATCATATCTTTGGTAAAAATGTATCTCTTAAGTAAAAAAAAAAAAAAAAAGATAGGAACAAAACACGGATGCTTACACCCTGCGAAAAAATTAAATTGCGAAATTAAAACATTCGTGGATTTTGAAAGGGAGGAAAGAAGATGGGAAAAATGTTGAAGAAGAAAAAGACGACTGAGGTCGGTGATTATTCAAAGGATTTGGGATAAAAGCTCTTTATAACTAGAACTCGTGCCAGGTTTAGCTTTAAATTACCATTAGTTAACCTCGACGGCGCACCGGTATTACGATTATTTTGCAAAAATAATGCGAATGTATCTTTGAAATAAAAAATGTCGAATAGCCTTGCTCTTATTATAAACACGGTGTACTATACATTTTACGAGGCTGTGGTGGAGCGAGGGCCAAAAAGAGGCGTAATACGTTACCATTAAAGCGTTACGTTAAACACCACCTGTTAATAATCTGACGAGATTTTTTGTTTCTTTTTTCTCTTCCATTCCAGTAGGATCATACGATGAGATTTTTTCTAGAAGGGAAGTAGTTATCAGTCAATGTTTTGTGTTTGGACAATGTGAAGATAACCAGGTATGCAAACTTCACAAGGCGATGATTTTTCTTGAGCGGGTTTTTTCCCAGATCTATCAGACTTTTGAGTTTTGTGAGCCGTACTCAGGCTTCTTGAATTCGTAGTGTAAATTGAACTTACCGTTTTGGTGTACGGAATCATGGCTCTACCACCATATTTGCTTAATATGTTAAATGCTGCAGAAAAACTACATTCTCAAAAATTCCATCAAGCGAAAGGCTGGTATGTAGTTTCTAAAAAAGTGGCTCAAAATGCAAAGCAAATGGAAAAGAGTTGATTCGACCAAATAATGTAAGAAATTTTTAATAGCGAAGCATACTCATCTGGAAGGCCACAGAAAGCATCCATAAATGCTAATGCAAGGAGATTTGAAGACTGCGAAGAGTTCCCAAATAAGAATGCAAACTGACCACGGAAAGGATTAACCCTCTACCAAGCTCTTGAAGATTGACGGTTCGCGAAAATTGAATTTTCCATCATTTTTCCAGCTTTTTTCCACCATTATGAAAATTCTTGGAAAAAAAAACAAATGAAAAACGTTGAATTTGTGTTTAGTGCATCAAAATACTCCGATTGCTACACTTTTCGTAATCTTTAAATTCATATTTTCCCACTATTTTAATTCATGCCGAAAAAAATCAAGTGAAAAAAGTAAATTTGAACACTTTGATCGATATGATTGTGAAAGGTGTGCTGATCAGAGTATTTTGACTTGCTGAACACGAATCCAACGTTATAATTTCATAAAGAAATTTTTAATGGTGAGAAAATGTTTCTAAGTTGATAAAAAATTGTAATTCCCGCGATCCATCAATCTTCAAGCGCTTGGCAGAGGGCTAAAAGTGGTATTGAAATTTGAATTCAGTGAGTCAATGAGATTCAAAATGAAATCGCAACTGGGGGGGGGGGGGTGACCGAGGGATTGCACAGGTTATACATACTACACAAAAGTGATTAATCCGATTTTTTCGAAAATGATCCTAATTTGAGGACCGTTAGCTTAGCCCTCTAAAAAGCTAGGAGACTTGATATTTTTCAGGATAAATAGTCTCCCACTCAACGTACACTTTCCCGTCAAGTTTCGTTGAAATACCGGTTGAGGTTTTTTTCTAATCAATTTTAATGTTCAGGTACCCCTATTTTTTATGCCAGTTCTACTGGACTACAGGTACAAAAGAACTAATCACAAGGTATAAGTATTTTTGTGTCGCTGATTAAAATCGTGTTGAATTTTTGCTAAATGCAAAATGGCCTCTTTGGGCGAATTAAATAGCAGTTTTCTGTTCAAATTTTCTGCTGCGAGCCTACCGGTAAATGAACCATAAAGTATTTAATTTTAAAATTGGCAAATTTTGAGGAAAATTCGCATGTTTTGGCGAATCCATTGTGCAGTAGAAGCCTATTTTACGATATTTCTCACCTCATTCTTCTCAAATCTCAAATACCACAGACATTTTGTGGCTCACCCTGTATAATACATATGTAAATGTTACATACTGCACTATTATAACTTGGTATCTATTAGGAGACGGGCAATAATCCGTATAAAATTTCAATTCCGCAGTGTACGTATTTTTTGCAAACTATTCTGCTCGTCCAGTGCAGCGTGGGCCTGATTCTTGCATAATTTAAACGCTGATTGGCATATTAACGCCTACGTTTACCCTGCTCTTCATGACCTCTTCATAGACAAGAAAGTTCGCTAACACAGCATCACCTGCGTTCTCTTCTTCTTACCATATATTAAGTATAATGTTTTCCTCTGTAAACAATGTGGTTTATTTAATACAATGTGAGAAACCTGATCGCATTCGTCGTTGTCTACACACAAATTATGCGAATAGTGTAATTTTTTACGATCGAAGTCGTCACAAAACAACACCATCAATAAGTTTACCGCTGAGTTGCATACATTAGCGTTCTCCAATTACCTAGAATATCCGATATACTCGAGGATACGACGATTTAACGACGCTATCGTTGTAATTTGTCGATATCTCATCAAATAATCGTGTTACTGTGGCGGAAAAAAATTGTTCGGAATGCCAAAGGCATAGTTACTAATTTTTAATTACCTCATTAAGGTTTTTAAAAGTTGAAAAAAAATCGTCTAAAAATTTTCGAATTAATTTAAATCCCATTAAATATGTGCGTGTAAATATGTATTATGTAATCGGCACGTACTGTCCGGTTTTTTAAATACAGAAGATACCTAGTACCTACATAATTTTAATCGTTTGAAAATTGGAAAAAAAATTAATTAATTATTCGTCAGTCGGCTGATTTTCTCACGCGAAATTCGCGCTTGTGTATGTAAAAACAAGTCGCGAAGAGATGGAAAAACTTGCTGAAATATATTTGAATCAACTTCGATTACACAATTCACTTTCCTCGTCTTTAAATCATAGTTACCACGAGCCTCGTGTTATGCTATAAATCATCACATCGTTACCGCAGCAGTAATCAGCATCACACCTCGGCCAAAAAATTATACTATCGTCGTAAAAAAAAACCAACTAATTCTCGAAGGTGTTGAAAATAAACACGGACGTCTTTGGCCGATGTGTAATTACAGCCCTGCAGATACGCGAATTATTAACGCGGGTAATTTAAAACTCATAAATCGCTCTCGTCTCATAAATCATGCAAGGCTCGAGTATCTTTCGATGATAAATACCTACATATCCTCGTGCTTCTCGTAAGGCGGCGCTGAACCAATTAAAAACCAATAAAATAACACTCGTCATGTGTTCGTATAAATCCATTTTCAACCTCGTGATTCGTGTCGTTCGCAAACCCTCGAAATATTCAAGTCGTCTATAATTATATTGGATGACTCGCAGAAGAATTTGCAATGGGTGGGCAATATACAATAAACAAAACCACCGTGACAATTTTTCTAATTCAAATTTAACACCTTTCAGCTTCCATCGGCCAAGACCAAATACCGAAGGCCATCCGGACTGCCGGTGGCGGTGGCGGCGGCCACACATTGTAAAAACACCATTTTTTATCCCATATTTTTTAAGTGGTCGCTGTTGCACGAATACATAGTAAAAACATTCAACTCGAATAAGGTAATCGTATCTGCTGGACCATGGATGTGACTTTTTGACTAAAGTGTGAACCAACCAAAGTGCGAGACCGCTGCCGATCCGGCTAAATTTTTATCTTTCAACTGGCGATCTGACCAACAACTTGTTTATTACGAGTAGAAAAAGATACCTAAACGATAACCACCGCACGTATCCGCGTTTATTCTAATTACTAACGTGTATCTACGCATATTTTTCCCTACTCGTTTTTCGATTTGGTAAAGATACCTTCATCGTGCGTAAGAAAAATCAACTTACGACCGATGTTCGAGTTTAACCTCGCGTAAGTAACTTTTATTTTTTATCGATCGATTTAGTCTGCTGTCGCACGTGTGTCCACATTTATGTGTCTTTATGCATACAGAACCTGGCAGGCAGGCTTATGCTTAGACCTATAGACCAAGAATGTGCCATAAAAACCAGAAATAAACAAGTGGAAACTCTTATCTCAAATACCTACGCGTCACATGAGTACGAAGACATAGTTGAAAGTGAAATTCTAATATTTCATCGCTTTATTTGAACAACGACGACGACGTATTGATCAATCAGAAGTATCGGTTATTTGAAATTTCGTCGCTGTTCACTGATGTAATATTCAGTTTGTATTTCCCGAGAAGTAGTTCATTTTCCCCCTCATCCATCATTTTCTTTGGAAAATTAGAGTGTAATAGAAGGACTCTACAAGGTCATCAAAGTCATTACTAAAAACGTCATTTTGGCCAAAAATTAAACACTATTGCTAAAAATTAATCACATGTTCTCAAAATAGAAAGATAATTAAAAACAAAAAAAAGCAGGAAGTACGAGTATTTTAAAAACTGTTGCTGAGCGGACCTCCGGGGTACTGAAACAGGTTGTCCACACATCTGGAGAACCTGGAAAGTTCTGGGAATTTAAGAAATTTCGAGCAATTTTTCCTCACAAGTCAGGGAATTTTTTGTAAGTGTTCATCTGTTTTGCTGTTTTTTTGTTACCCGAGTATTCTGGTTCTTTTCCGTGATTAAATTTTTTTTTATATTTCAACATTTTAGTTCATGTCTGGGTTGTTGTTCCTTCGCTGTTGATTTGAACATTGCGAAAACGAATAATTGGCGAGTGTCTTACGGTGGCATGGAATAAGGTTTCGGTGTTAAGGTATTGACGAAAAACGCGTTCAAAGTTTTGATGTTGATTTCTTTTGATGATTAAATTTTTTTGTTTTACACATTTTTCGATAAAATTTTCTGTATCGACTTCCGGATGCATTTATAAATTCAAATAAACTTAGCTGTATGAAGGCCGCATTAGACTTGAAAAATTCTAAAATGTTTCAAAATTGGAACACCGCCCTTCTATCTTGCTTCAAAAAAAGAATGAAATTTTTTTAGTAAAAAGTCATATTTTTTGAAAAAAGGAAAAATAATTTTTTTTCAAAAGTGGAAAATCATTTTTTTTGCTCCTGAAAAATCTTGTAGTCAACTTTGAACGGCTTCAACTTTTTTTGGAGCAAAATACAAGAATGAGTCGCAATTTTTGGAAATTTTTGGACTTTTCGAAATGAAACTTCGTAAAGAACAATTTATGGATCATAAAAGTATGTACGAGCAATATTAAATATTGGAAAAAAATCAAGAAACCCTTCAACCTTATTCTATGACACAAACTACTGCCCCGGTAACGTCAACTTTTAGACAGATATTCGCAAATCGTTCCCTGGGATCAGCGTTGCTGTTGTTTGAAAAGGGGATACTGTATCGGTAAAATGATAATTTGATGGGCAACAATAAGTAATTTTTCTCTACCAAAAGAATTCAAACAATATTCTTCTTGCTGATTTACTATTTTCTCATTTTTGTTATAAAATATGTACGTTTGCGTACCAAGCATTTTACGTACCTACAGTACATGAATTTCTTCAATTAAGTACTCAAATTCGAATGATCGAGTTTAGAAATATTCACATTAAAAAAAATATCGCGTTTTGATCATATCACAATATTGCACAGTATCCCTTTTTTAGCAACTTCACGCGTAAATCCAAAAAATGTTGTGCACTTTGCGTGAATTTGCGAAATATGGTTCTAAAGTTTGGTGTAGGCCGGATTGTGGTCGATTTTTTTCATTATTTTTTTCTTTCTTTGGCCCCAGTACCGTCGGACTCTCGGAGCTCGTCGAAGCTTCGTGGCTTTCTATCTGTTTCTGTAATCAACATCGAAGAAACACAACTGCGGACAATTTGACCCAGATTCATTTATTAGTGTGATCAGTGATCGATGCGAATCTCGTATATGTAGGTGCGTGACTAGTTGATGTGAGTTTGACGGAACTGCATCACTGATGGGTAATCAATAATCATAGCTGGGGTAGCCACACTACTTCTCCAGTTCTCCATTCGTGAAAGCTTTTAAAGTGTTTGGATGCTGGTGAAATGGTGTCGATTTTTCCCTCAATTAATCAGAGTATGCGTTCGTAGCTATGGGGAAAAATGATTGAAAGTACCACCTCTCGTCGTCACAATGCAGCCCAATGTTAGTCGCTTTCAAAGAGGTTGTACATATGTAATTGTTTTGACAGACAATGACGAAAAGTGGTATGTTACCCTACCAATTTTTTTTGGATGCTGGAAGCCCTTCAAATGTACCCGTCTTGCGCCCGAGCACATCGCTTTGGCTTTGGACTGTACTCACAGTTTTGCGATTTGAGAAACATTATGCTAGATTCAAGCTCTGAGAATACCTATGAAGGTTTTGAATCTCATCTTCGTGTCTTCTAACGTACTTACTGTGTTTACTGTCCTGTACCGAGAGGTCGTGTATGATTGCTGCAATTTTTTTTCAAATTCTAAAACTAAATTCGCATAATTTTTAAAAAAAAGCATCAGTATGGTTGAGCTGTCATTGGACCGCGCTGGAAGTATTTTGAAATATTTGAAACCAGTTTACGACTAATTTTTTTGGCCAAGTTTGGCATGCGTTTGAGAAAATATTCCAATGATTTGTGTAATTTCTAGGTTTCAGTGAAATTTTGCATCAGGTCCTTTATTTTGAATAAAATGAACAGCTACGATTTTTTGGAACACGTTTAGGCTGATGAAATATCAAGTTCGAAAAAAATCTGAGTAATCACTATGTAGAAGTTTTAAACCCAACTTCTTTTTTTTGTATTAGGTGTTTTTTTTAAAGGTGGGTTAAAGGATCATGAAATGATTGGAATTTGTTTGAAAACCCTCCAATTTATAAATTAATGGTGTGAAATCAACGTTTTTCTACTCGTACGGGAACCTTAATTTGCATTAAGTCGAAATATTGCGCAGAATTGTCAAAAAAATGGTTCAATCAGCCCTTCATTATAAAAATACTTGGGAGGAAATTTTGAAGAGATCTGATGATAATCAGTAACGTCGTCTGACAGATTGTTTGTCAAGTGCTGAATTAAAATATCAACCTAGTTTTGTGATCTGACGCTCCCAACCTTTGCCGCAGACACCTAAATTTGGTCCATAGGTGTATGAAAAATTGAAAATGATGACATCGTCGTGTGACATATCCTCTGTAAAGTTTTTTGGGATGCCAAGTGTAAAGACCAACTTGATTCATCTGTCCCTCCGGAGTTCCCTCCACCACAAGCACCCCAATTCCGTCTAAAAATAAAAAGTGAAATCAATTCTTTGAAAATTTTAATAAAATTGCCGAATGTGAATCTCTGTGGAACCCCACCTTTTTTAGAAATTGGTTGCACAGCACTAGCGTTTTAATGAATGGTATTAGTATCTTTGTTTTTCACCTACTTCAACTTATAGGTTAATTTATGTCATGAGCTTTATCGAGTGAATGATACTTCAACAAGAAATTTTGTTGTTCAAAAAGTTCGCTTTATGAATTCAATATATTCAGTTCCTATCATTTTTTTCCTCATCAGGCACTAGTACCTTGGCTGCGATCGATGTAAATTTTTATCGAAAATTCTTGCTTCAAAAAGTTCTGAATCTTTCACTTTTTTCCCTGTATCAACTCCTCTTTACTCACGTAGACTTGGACTCTGGATTGAAATTTGATTAATTTTAAATGTAAATACATTCGTGATTTGACTATTTCTTTTGGGCCTGAAATTTTTAAAAGTACCTGCCTACTTTTTTGAATTAAATTTTGATAAAATTAGATATCTTTGGACGAAGAAGTTGAAAATGAGCTTAAAAATGTTTAATTATGTGATCTAGAGTTATTAAAAAATAATATGTAACAGTAAGTAAAGCATTATACGGTATGTAGTTTAACCACCAGCCCAAGCCAATGCAAAAACCCTCTTGCAATCAGCCTGTTTTTCAACGTAGCATTCCTTAGTGATTTGCATTCACGCAAATGGCAATGTCCTTTTGGCCCAACGGGTGGTGATCTGTCAATTAAGTTTCCATAAGATCCCGTACACGATAACTCCTTTGCATACGTCAATCCACGTCCTCATGATCTTCATCACAAAATTCTTAGAATCACTGTTTTGTATTTTCTCGTCATATTATGTGCATGTCATTTAGAATCAATTTCCTTGCCAATACTTTTTCATAAAAACTACCCTTTTATCTGTAAATCTGTAGTATTCATACTGGAATTAATTTCCCTGCAAACGTCAAAAGCGGCAAGAGCATCGCATTCAATAAAAATTTGATGTTTTGTAGGACACCCTGTATGATTGAGCACAAATAACGACAATCGCCGAAGTGCACGTTGCAGATAGCGTAGGAGGCTTCGGTAATTCGGAAAATTCACCGTATGGTAACGGTAATTATTCATTCTGGAAGAAATTTTACTAGGTATCTGCCGTCCTTGGAAATATGAATACCTGGATGACTGCAGCATAGCTCGGCGTGGCGGTGTGTTGGTTATATAAAAAAGGGACGCTGGCAGAACGCGAACATTATATACCTAGTCGAAGAGTAAAGGGGACACAAGGCGTGTGGAACTGAAACCAATGCCTATACCTATAAGGTACACTGTGTGCTTGTTTCGGTACAAGAGAACTCAGCAGTATATCAGACAGATACAAAGAAGCATCGCGAATTGATTTGCTTCGATTCACATCTCTACTCACCCACAACTCATCAACATAATACTTGGCGTTTTGAATTTCCCAGGCTCTTTATCGTCGTTTATTTTCCATTATTATTTAACGCGCCCGAGAGTGGTATGTGATATGTAATGATATCTCGATATGGTACATGATGCTGCCGCTGTCACCGCCGCCAGGCCGTGCGATCATCATAATAGTAATGATCTAATAATAATAATCGTAATAATAAATATACCGTGGTATATTTTTGTGTATCTGTCCGATACGATGAAATGGTCGTTGCGTTGGTGGTGTTGTGCATGGTACGAGTTTTTTTATTTTTTATTATTCATTCTTTCATTCTTCTTTACAAGAGTGTAACTAGGTATATATTTTCTATGCGCTTCTTGTAATATGAAATCCGATAAATGTCTTCGGTTATGTTTTGTTAGAAGGCGATATTTTCGACATTATGGTAGCGCGAACGCTAAACGGGGATGTGGTATTCGTGAAATTGTATGAGTCGAACAACCAACAACTACGCTTTGTTGTGAATGATACATGTAAACAAGATCGGCTCTGTAAATACTTGAGTAGATCGAGTTTATTTGAAATGTGTTGGTTGTTCAATGGGTTATGCGATGTAGGAGATGATTTTTTGGCCTATCGTGAGCTTTGTGAATTCATGCTCAAATCAACGTGGATCCACCCCCTCGCCTCCTAACACACCTGACAAGATGCTAAAATGACATTTTTTTTGCTCATGAAAATCATATTGATTATCACCAAGTTGTAGAAAATTACATTCAAGAATGATGAAAATTTTTCCCTAGAACCAACGGTAAACAATAATTCAATCAACTTTCATTATTTAACACTAATTCGCAATTTGTGTGTTTTTTTTGTGAAACTGCGCACTGTTGGCCCTGTGGAAAATCTGCACGGTTACAAATTCAATTCCTCAATTCCTGTACAACATCAGTTGCATCAATTTTTCTCAGGAGGGTTGTAAAATTCAAAAAAAAGAGAAAGTTTTCAAAGTTGAAAAAACGTTACTTCAACTTGTTTTTTTTGGGAGGGGGGGGGGTAAGGTAGGCTGAATGAAAACTCCAATTGCGTAGGGAAATCCAGCTTCTCAAATCGTATTTTTTCATAGGACGAATTCAAAAATAATTAGAAGTTTTAACGTTTTGAATCCCCTTCCCAAAAAACCATGTTTTATTTTCAAATTGAAGGATGAAGGTACTTCTAGGTATCTCGGCTCATCTCCCATCTCCTTAGTTGCTGGAGAAACTGAAGACAAAGTAATGACTTACAAGATAACCATACCTACTAGCCACTTTTTGACAAATCAAAAACATTATTGAATTAGGCGAAAATATGTATATGTTCTTTCGCTTTGTGAGACTACGCGGAGATGTTCGAGTTCCTTCTTTGTATCCCTGAATTTTTCTTTATTTTTTAAAAAGTTTCAGAAATGTTTGTTGAACAACTAAAGTGTTTTTTTCATTGGATCACACGGGAGTGAGAAGAGGAAAAGAAAGACCATAAAATCAAGATGTTAGTTTGTCACTCTTTATTGGCCATCGGGACGTCCGACTCTTATTCAACATGGCTTAACTAGTCTTAAACTTGGGTGTATTGAGCAGGAAAAAAAAGGTTACTTCCTTGGACTTGTACGTCTAACCAACGCCATGCCATGGCATCTTGGATAGTTTTGCATCATATTTCGAGGTAATCCGGCGAAAAAATAAAGCAAAACCGCTATCCTCCTACCTACTCTGATTTTTCAAGACATTTTCTTCAGTTTTCATGATTTTTGAGCTTTTTTTGTGCGATTGATTTCAATTTCTGTGGCTCGTGCACATACGAAGTTGTACCTCATTGCAACTTGAACTTGACAATAATCCAGTCCGATTTTCTGGCCTTGAATGGACATTTATTCTCCTTTTTCGGGGAATTTTTCGTTTCTTTAATGTTGTGATGAAGTAAAGATTGGTCCCGGAGATGTATAGTTTGGTATCGCGTCACTTCGTAGTTTGGGCTTCCCTCTCAAAAGACGATCTACCGTGCCGTCAGCTTGATGGATTTCACCGTGACGTAGAATAAAAATGTCTTTAAAAGTGTTTCTCACACACTTTATGGTACTTGTGTAACCCTTCTCACTGGAGTTTTCCGGCTCCATTTTTGAAAATTTCCTCATCCTGAGGGGTATTAAATTGAAATTAAGGGGAAAAAGTAAATAGATAAAATTCATCAAGTTTAAATAAACCATTTTTGAAATGAAATTGTACGAAAACTGTAAATTCAAGTTACCTTTGGTACTCTGAATAACGAAGAGATTTTCTCACTCTCAAGTTTCATCTTTTTGCGATCAGTGTGGTAGTCAGTCGCAAAACACGTTGATTTGATCATTACAATCACAATATTAAAATCATTTGAGTAAAGGTATACTTTTAATTAGTTTTCAACACAGAAAAAAGTCTTTTCCACGTTAAAATTTTTAAAAAATGGTGCTGTGTATTTGAAAAAAGACGTAGTTTTGCTGGCCACATACATTTTTGTGAAAATAATATTGAACTCTTTTTAAAAAAATTGAAACGTACTTTAACGCATACTGAGCACGCAAAAGGCTTTTGAACAAATTGAATGCAAATCGTAAAAATGATATTATTTTTTGTGAGAAAAGTCTGTTACAATATTCAAGACGTAGATACTTAACTTACCTAAAGAAAAACTGGAAAGGGTGTGAGATGTACGAAGTATTTTTCGGGATACTTAGTTCAGGGGTCTCTTGATTTTTTGTACCAGCATCCGCACTCATTCTCTACAGCCCTGCTATCAAAAAAAAAAAAAAAAAAAAAAAATCAGTAGGTACATTGAATTTTCAAATACTTTTCCATTTTATCCATTTATTGAAATGAAAAAAATGCCAAACGAATTTTTTTAGAATTTGGGTTTCCCTTTTAAAACTTAAATTCGAATTTTCGATATCAACTCATTTGTTCAACACCCCGCCGCCCTCTTCACGATTCAAAAAAATGATCTGATCTTCTGCATTTTACGAGAAAGAGTTTCGTATTGTTTTCTAATTTTATAATGAGAGTACCCCATAAAGAAAATAATATCACGAAAAATCATAAGGTCCAAGGTCAATAATTAACCGAATTGATATCAGGAATGACCCATGCAACATGAATCATTCATTATACGCAGTAATTTGGAAAAAAAATTGTTCTTGAGAAAAATTAGTGGGTATGTGCCCTACTTTATTATTATTAAATACGTAAACAAACGTACTTTCATTTACCTTGAATATTGCATTCCTAACCCTGATTTGTTTACATAGTAGTTAACGTTTTATACTATCTTATCGAGCTGCTTCCGAGTTCTTGATCATCTGAAATGCTGCACATATTTTTATTTATTTTTTCCTCTTCCTCAAAACTGTCTGCTTTGTTGCATGTTGATCAAACGACCATTTTTTATAATAAATTAACCTTGCTGTACTCATTTTCTCAAAACTTGAAATGCAATACAATTTTTCAATTTTTTTTTCAGTCTTGGAACTCGTAGAATTCCCAACATCAACTGATTCCTTCATTTCATAAGTTCCTAAAAATTGATTACATTTTTCTTCAAGCAAAATTAGCATATGTAAGAGCCAACAATTTATGTACAGAATTTTTTTTAAATACTTACCTTATACTCACTTGTGCTTTATAATGTAGGTACCACAAAAAAACCAACGAATCAATAAATAAAAAGATCCATTTAAAATCCGTAAATAAATTAATTTATTCATCAAAAAAATGAAAAAGTGAATAAATACACAATTGAAAAACTATAAGTAATTACAGATAATTATAACATTCTACCCACTTTTGGGGGAAAAACGCAAACACGTAACTGGTCATTTAAGTGTCATGTATAATGAAAAACTTGCAATTTTTAAAAAAATTTCTAGACACTAACGCTAATGGTATCTAATAACACTACAATCGCAAGCTTCAACGTACAAAAACATAAAGATCATTGGCAATATTATTGGAATAAATAATTAAATTCAAAAAGATGAATAGTATAACAAATATCACATGTTTTAAAAATGAAAGAAACGTATAAAAAATATCATCTCAGCTGAGCAAAAAGTAGGCATCCAATTATCTATCTACGAAACCTACCTAGTCGAAATATGTAAAAAAAATGAAATAAAATAAGCGGACACCTACACGAGTATGATCTATTTATACGTTCCTACAATTCTCAACGCATAAGTACGTATATTTCCAATAATACAAACGACTGAACAATAATGCGAAAAGTCGGTCGAACAACTTAAATAAATTATTCACGCTTACCGCAGCATTACATCAGAGAGATTCAGAGACACCGCTCTCTAACGCCGTCAATCACTACATCTATGGACAAAAAGGTGCAGCAGGATAAGGTATTTTACCCGGGAAAGCGTAAGGATCTGGATTTATCACTCTGCACAGCTTCTTGTATCGTTCTTTTCCAGAGATTCCACTTTTGTATCCATTGCCACCGCTGTAAGGATCCGACTGCGGAATATTATTGTAGAAAAGATCGAACCAGGTTGCTCCGTAAACGCAAGTGCATATTACCAGCATCAATGCTACAGCCAACAATGATTTCGAATAAAACATATTGAACCGGGTTGCGTTCTGGGTATTATGCGAAAATACAACGTTAGCGTTTAAAAGAAAATATGTATAGGTAATCGCGACTTATTTCCACGTTCACTTTCTAGTGGCTATATCGAGCAAATGTGAAGATCAAAAGTGAAGTGTTGACTGATTCGACTCTTAGCTCACTGTAGGTGTCTATGTACCGAAAACATTAGCGTCAATCAACAAAATATCACACAAAAAACACGTGAAGATACAATAAACGCTTTATCTAGCGTTAAACGTTATCTCAAGTATACTAGCGGTATTTCCTGAATGAATATTGTTTTTATAATAAAAATAAGCGCAGGGTCGAAGACTTCGTGATCGTGATTTCTGAGCAAGCAGGAAAAAGAATACTAATACATATAGCTATGATACCTGGCTCTGGCTGTGACGTGTGTAAAGAAAAGGAAAAACTATGCATTTCATTCTTTTTGAATTACCAACGCCAAGATGATCGAATAAAAAAAGAAAATTAATCATGCGAGCATGCTTCAAATTTTAATATTCTTCGTACCTACTCTGGATTCGTTCGTATTACGTAGGTAGGTCCGATGATGAGTGTACTTTTGTGTGGACCTATACAGGTGTTTGTTATACTCATTGCTAAGTGGGAACTACCCAAAAAAATTGAATGGAAGCAAAAATATGTTCAAATTTCAAGTTGATTGAACTAAGAACCAGACATCAACGATAAGGTTGGTGGAGGGACAGAAAAATTGAGCGGAAATGCGTGCGGGTGCTTATAAAGAATTCAACGTCACCAAGCATAAATTTATTAGCATCGCAATTTATGATTTGTGATCTTCGCATTGAATACTTACTGCGTTGATCATTACATGGTTTCCTAGACAAATGCGAACTTGACATTCTAATCACGTTCGTGCAATACATGAATGCATTTATTGAGAAAAAAAACGCCGAAGTTGAACCTGTTGAAATACAAGTTGGTATTTGTACTTATGATACTCGTATTAAACTTCCTTTACTTTGCAAATCCAACGTATTGATTAAGCGCGAATCGCGAATTATTTTTGTAGCATAATATTTAACGTTTCATCTGCGTAATATCATTGCATATCAGTTGTTTTTTAAATTTTCCGAGAAATACCAAATAAATTCAACTTATGACAATGACACAGATATTGAATTTTTCAAGGTTATCTCTGTGTTATGAATAGGAGAAAAGTCTAATTACTCATTGATGATAAAATAATAATCAGTTCGAATGATGCTGTATAAAAAGTGATGAGAAAGAAGTACAGCTATTGAAAAACAATTTAGAATAATTACTCATCGAATAACACAGATCTCTCTTTAATTGGGTTCAAGTTTTAAAACTTTGAGAATGTTCAAACATTTTTTGAAAAAATTTCAATTGAACGTATGCTTACGGAATTTTGCTCAAAAAAGCTAGTACCTTATACGTAAATACGTATGTTGAACATTTTTTTTTTTTTTTTAAATGAAAAAATGTTTATAAAGGTTTGTTTCCAGCTCGGTCTTCTAGTTGATGAAAAGGAAGTGGGTTCTTATTACTCTGTATAACCTTGAATTTCACGAGCTCACAATATTAGCTCATAGGTACACATATTTCTGAGAATATTTTTATAGAAATCCCTATATTTCAATTTGAATTTTGATTTGTTGTACCTACTCGGAGATGACTCGTGAAGTATGATGGATTTTACCGAATACGTAATTGATTACGACAAATGTATAATCAAATCACAATTTTTATAAGCTTATGAAGTCAGCGGATGTACGTGTTTTTTTACTTCTTTTCCTCGACAGACTTTCGACAAATCGAACATTAAAGGGTGAGAAAATTATTCCCCGATTTTTGTTTTTCCACTATTTGCAAAAAAAAGTGCTGCCGGTAGCCCTCCACTTAGTTTTTAAAAAAAATTGAAAAATGAGAAAAAGTTCAAATTTCTTTGTTTTGCGTCTGAATTTTTCAAAATAATCCCCAATTGGAAAAAATGGTTCTTTATTGGCCATTGGGTCATTCAACTCTTATTCAACATGGCTTTACTATAGTCTTAAACTTGAGTGTATTGAACAGAGAGAAAAGAAAATTACTTACTTTAGTTACTTTTGGATTAAAGGCATCTTCTATGTTGTTGTTGTATCTCCCGAATGCCGAAATCCCGAAAAAAATTTCTTTTAAAGAATTCTTATTCAGAAATTTGAACAAATGAGCATTATAGGTACTTCGAATACAAAACGTACGCACTAAAAATTATGAAAAAATTGAAATGTGGAGAAATCAGTCAAAGTTAATAAGAAAAATGAAAGACATCTTAAATGAATGAAACAAATCAGAAAAGATGAAATTTGAAAATTAAAAAAGCCTTAGAAAAAATCGGATCTTCAGTAAGAAAATTGAACCAAATGAGCACAAAAGCAAAAGTTGAATTTTGTAACTTGAAATGGTCCAGAATACAATAAAAAAGAATTTTGGTAATTGAATTGAAAAATTTAAGCTGCTAGAAAAGTTTGATCTACAGTGGAAAAATCAATCCTAAGTGTGGAAAAGCTCACCTCAAATCAATAAAATAACTAAACAAATGATCGTGTAATTTAAAAAAAGTTCAAATTTTTTACAAATTGTGCTCTATATTTGAAAAAAGACGTACTTACCTAATTTTGCTGGCCACATATACCTACATATTTGTGAAAATAAATTGAACACTTTTTTTAAAAAAATCGAAACAAAAAAATGTCTTCTTTTTTCTCAATAATTGAGAGAAATAGTTATATTCAAACGATTCTCAACTGTTGAGAGCCACGACTCTTGCCTTGCTTCGGCTTTGCTTGGGTGTGAGGTTATTGATGTAAAAATGGTTGCATAACCATTTGCCTAAAAATGTTATCAATTTGGTGGACATATTCTACTCTCAAGGAAGGTGCCCCAGGTAACATGCACCGATTTAAATGATTCTTGCACCATTGGATAGAGGACATCGAACATAGTCTACCACAAAATTTTCAGCTGCTGAAGTTGATTTTTCGATTTTTCAGAGCAATTTTTCAATTTTTCAATTTTCACATAGCAATTTTGAAAAATTGGCCAAATATAGTCGGCGCAGGTCGCATACCGAAACCTTCAATATTATTTGGGCATTTCAATACATATAATAAGACTAGCCCACGGTGAAATTTTCAGCTGCTGAAGTTGATATTTGACCCTTCCAGGGCGATTTTGAAAAATTGGCCAAAAATGGTCGGCGGAGGTCGCATACCAAAACCTTCAATATTATTTGGGCATTTCAATACTTATGATAAGACTAGTCCACCGTGAAATTTTCAGCTGCTAAGTAAATATTTGAGCCCTCCAGGGCGATTTTTTGATTTTCATATTGCAATTTTGAAAAATTGGCCAAAAATAGTCGGCGGAGGTCGCATACCAAAACCTTCAATATTATTTGGGCATTTCAATACATATGATGAGACTAGCCCACGGTGAAATTTTCAGCTGCTAAGTAAATATTTGAGCCCTCCAGGGCGATTTTTTGATTTTCATATTGCAATTTTGAAAAATTGGCCAAAAATAGTCGGCGGAGGTCGCATACCAAAACCTATGATATGGTGAGATATGGCCCAACTACGTAAGTAGTCATTCGTCGAATAACTAGTAAGTAGGTATTCGATGAATGCCTAGTATAACGAAAACGTAAGTGATGGGAACGTGTTAACTTCTAGAGGTGACTTCAATAAATATAGAAAAAGGCGCCAAGCGCGATGCATATATAATGCAACGCGCCCACGAGCCGAACCAGTTGATCTTCGCTATAGCTTGGAGAAGTTGTACTTTCACTTGCATCTTCGACAAGATGCACTTAGTCGCATCCGCTACTTGCCGCGCAAGATGTAGTTAGGCTAATTCGCATTAGAAGTTCATCTCAGTAGATGATCATGGTATAGGTATCTCGAGCTCGCCGGTGCTAGGTCATAACATGTACTTCGTATTTTGGAAATCCATCAGATGTTATAGGCTGATGAGACACCCTGTTGGGGGTGTCTCTCCCCTTTTTTACCGATGTCGCCCCCTTCTATAGGGGTTAATTTGTATCTTTCGCGTGTAGGAAATAAGTATACTATTTCGTCGCGTACATCTCGGACATGAGTCAATCAACCCGGGCATTGACCATGTTTCTCGTCTGGATAAGCACCCTCTGAAACCCAACCAACCCCTGCCGACCATGTCTAGTATTAGGGACATACCGAAGAGGCAGGAAAAATGGACAGTTCGTGAACCTGATAAGTAAGTTATCATAATCAATTAATTGGTACAAACCACCCCTATTCGTGGTTATTCTATATCCATATGTAGGCAAAGTTAGGGTATATTTATGATTATTTCATGTATATGTCAGCCCTATTCAATCTCTAAACAATATAAAATAATTTAGCTTATTTTATATTTTCATGTCTGTTTATAACAATAAATCATTTGTCACGCTAAATCGACTAGTAGACTTGTTGTTAGACACAGACTTCTGTGCATATAGTAAATTCTGGTATGACTTCTAAACGCTCTCCGACCCACTCAAACTAGCCAGGAATAGGGAAAATATAACTACCTATGTAGAGATATTTGGCCTTCTCACCTCAGTAATATTTCTCATAATATTTCTATACATAGTTATGCAAGAATTAACTATATCACCTTCAATATTATTTGGGCATTTCAATACATATGATGAGACTAGCCCACGGTGAAATTTTCAGCTGCTGAAGTTGATATTTGAGCCCTCCAGAGCGATTTTTAGATTTTCACAATTGCTATGTGAAAATCGAAAAATTGCTCTGAAAAATCGAAATATCAACTTCAGCAGCTGAAAATTTTGTGGTAGACTATGTTTGATGTCCTCTATCCAATGGTGCAAGAATCATCAAAATCGGCGCATGTCACCTGGGGCACCTCCCTTGTCAGTAAGTTTTAAAATTACATATTATTTCGAGCAATTTTTATATTAGGAAGTTTTCAAATTTTAAAGCTTCTAAGTGTGTGATTTTTATTTCAATTTTAAAAGCAGTTGAATATACTGTTATAGAAAAAGATCTCATCTTTGTCGAGGTTCACAGAATTTTTTAAAACCTCGAGGAGGAGAAGATCTTTTTCTATGTAAGTATAACTGGATTTAACTGTGTTCAAAATTGAAGAAAAAACTATATAATCGCTGTAATGTGGAAATTGCTCGAAATATGTAATTTTAAAACTTACTGATGAGAATGCCCGCGAAATTGATAATATTGAGACAAATAGTTATGCAACCATTCCTACATCAATTGCCTAACGAGCGTCTGAATGTTTCTCCAAGCTTTTTTAAAAGCTTTTTACTAGAAATATGATCGAAAAATGGTATTTAATTGAAATAAATCACGTCCTGCGTAAGGAAATAAATCTACCCAAAAAAAGAGCCAAATTTGGCACTCCAAATAGCAATAACCATACGATTAACGAAAACCTATACGAAAATGTCGCCCGCCTTGCCTTTGGCAACGTGCGTAGCTGTTATTTTGAAACAGATTATCGCCTATTTAAGAAATGAACTGTTAATCAATACTTACACCGAACGCGCGATGATAAATTATACGCCTTAAAAGTTGTGAGACGAGAACTAAACGCCAGTATTCCTATACCTGGTTTGAATTGGAAATGCTATACACAATACCAGCGAATCGTAGGTAATTATTGTGGCCGGACGATTCGACATTTTCAAGGTAATTAGAATAAACCTGACGGACATTTTGTGTGTCTCGAATCTCGAGAGTTATTCGAGTTGAGGAATAAAGGAAGTCGGGTAATTACGGCGGGTTTTAGGTTTGATTTTTGGGAGATTTTTTGTTGTTGGTGCAGACGAGGTCGCGTCTGATCGAAATTTCCAGGTAATTGCGTGATGTTTCATTCAAATTTTGGAGTATCTGTGTGTAACATTGTAACGATACCCCTATCGTATGTGACGTGATGTAGAATTACGTTATTAGGTAGATTTGGACCGATTTACTCGAAGATGTGTTATGAGAGAAATCAATTATTTAATTTACAGCCTGTGGCACATGCGTCAGTTGAATTACCTGAACGGTTTTGTTTTATACTGGTTTATAAATATTGAAATTCTGAAACCGTTGAAAATATTCTAGAGATGAATTGGAAAGGGATAGCTCGAGTGTCTGTTTTTTCAAAAGGCAATTTTGAAAAATGTATTCTATACTTCTTTCATGAGAAAAAATTGAACGAACGAGCTTTCGTTTCGTTTTACCAAAAATTTTAGAATTGAACTTGGTATTTAAAATTATCAATTTTGAAACCAGAAAAATTCCATTAATTTATTCGTTATCGTTCTTCCTGGTCCTGGAACAAAAAAAAATATTGGGATAAAGGATGAAAAAATATATGACTACGTGTAATCCAGGTAACTAGTTTAATAACGCAGACAAATACGCCGCCACATCAAATTGCGAATATTTATACACACGAAGTATCTCGCGAACGCGTAAAATGGAGATTTACGAGCTTATTTTCGAGTGTTTTCACAATTGAACCGAGTTCAAAAGAAATAATGTAATTTTGCCACCGGTGAAATGAAATTATAATAGCTGAAAAACGTTAAATTATCGCAGTCCTCCGTAATAAAGGATTCGGTGAGGGGGGGGGTGGAACGGTTCGCCGATTTCCCCTTCGTCTTTCTATTACTGTTTTACTCGTAATACATTTGTTTTGAAGAACATTTTCGCCGGAGTTTGTATATAGCAGTAGCAGTAGCAGGAGGTATGTGTATGTATAGCCTCAAAAAGAGTAGAGATTTATTTTACGGTATTAACTTACCACTTACCTCGGCTTCCCCCCGTCCCGCAACACGCGGCATGCGGTACACACGCCTGATAAGATACGCGTTTTCCCACTCGTAATTTACAATCTATCGTTGGATGTTCGATGCGCGTTTGTTTTACGATGCTGCCGAAGCCGATGCCGAATGCTACACGCTGTACGAAATGGCTGAACCGAAGTCAAGATAAAAACTGATATATGTTTATCGTTTGTATATAGACAACGAAGCTAAATACTTTGTTGCGGCGCATCCCTCGCTCATTTTTTTGAAAAATCCCATCTCTCTCTCTCGCTCTATTTATACGTGTATAATATTTCGCGTGTATTGCTTTATTCGATTAGTCTATACCGTTGCGGTTGTGTACATGGTACAGCTTTCCTTCGATAGGATATTTATAATGGTACATGTTCGGTTGGTTGGTAGTGGTTGCGATACGATACAGTGAACTTTGATGCTGTGTAACAATCAATTGGTCGATGGGTGAATTGAGGGAAGGGTGTTGGAGGATGAGGGAATGCAAATTGGCGAAATGAAAGAGAAATGGTTGTGGAACGTCGTGGAAATATTGACGTGTGGTTGCGAATAGTTTAGTTTTTAAATAATGGATTTTTAAAATTTTTGTCCATTTCATTGTAGGGTATGTTTTCTGCTCCATCAGTTTGACCTTTTTTAATTTTCCTGAGCTTCTGAAAATAGTCTGAAGGTGAACTTTCGTTGGGATAGTTGTCTTTCTGTGCCATATTCTTGCTAACTTGAATGTCTCTGTTGCTCCTTGAAGGTCATATCACGATATCCATTCGGTTACCTCGCCAATCTCATTTGGCTGCCTTTATTTCGTCGCACAATCGTTTGGTGCAGTCAGTTTTATTTGAACCTGCAGGATTGTTGACCTAATCAAGGGTTAACTAAGAATAAGTACATATTCTTCGGAACACGAATAGCCCTACTGCAATAAAATATTCAGGGTAAACACAGGTAATACTCGTATATGTAATTAATATTGTGGTTAGGAGCTATGGGCTCGTCCGCATTTTCGGCGTCTTCTTCCGACTTGTTTTTCTTCAGACTCATACGCCTCGTTTATATTATCGTTATCCATTGTAATTAAAAACGTAAAAATTACTTGAATAAGAAAGAGCTTCTTGTCAAAATTCAAAATCATTTCTCAATTTGAAAAAAAAGACAAAACTAAATCAACAAAAAATTTTATTAAAATTCAAACTTTCATGACCAGTAAGCTTCAAGCTCTGAAAAAATGATTCCTAATGGAATTCAGACAATATTGGGGAGTGGTTGTACATACTTCAGATTTGGATACTACATATAACCGGGTACCAGTAAAACAAAACGTAAGATAAACAAGTTGCCTATTTTGAAAATTGAATGGGCAAAATCAAAATCCAATTTTGACCATGGGGGTCACAGTTGTGTTTTGAAAAATGAACCAAATCGCCCATTATGACTTTTTTCCAAACTTGCAAATTGAAGGGGCTACAAATGATTTTTAATTTTAAAAAATCGAGATGAAAAAAATTGATGCGGAAATGAATACTACGTCAAAAAATAAACAAATTTTGATATGATCATTTTTTTTCTTAATCCAAAATTTAAGAAGTTTTTGAAGCTTGAAAATTGTAAATTTAATTAAATTCTAAGCAAATCGGAAATTGTTGAGATTCAAAAATTTTTTGAATTTTTGAGTAAGAAAAAGAATTATTATAACAAAATTTCTCTATTTTTTGACGTAGTATTCATTTCCGCATTTATTTTTTTCATCGCGACTTTTTGAAATTGAAAATCATTCGTAGCCCCTTCAATTTTCGAGGTGGTCAAAAAGTCATAATGGGTAATTTTGTTCATTTTTCATAGTATGTAAGTACTACCGACCCCATGGTCAAAATTAATTGGATTTTGGCTCTTGGATTTTGAAAAAGTATTTTGCCCCTTCAATTTTGAAGATAGCCTCACCTTCACATAACTTTTTTTCTTAGTGGTATCGCGGTTGTATCCAAATCTGAAGTTTGTACCACCACTTCCCGGACACCATGTATAGATATGTGTTGTGTTTTAGCAGTGAGAAATGCGATTTTTACCATCTCATTATTATTGATTATTCAATCGTAAAGAATACAACTTGCTTTCACGTGAAAACGACATAAAAAATACTTGTGATGACTGAAGATTTGCAAATACGGTTCTTTTCTATACTTAATGGCTTAATTTTGTAGTGATGAAAATTCGAACCTTTTTTGATTTGAAAAATTGAGGAATTACAGTTTTTTTTTCATTTATGCGAAATTCGTGAGTCCAAAGCCATAAAAGCTATATGTATGTACTTAGTTACCTTTAATTGGGTGATACTTTTGCTATGGCTGATGACGTCGTTGTCTACTTCGGTGGAAAGAAAGTTCCTTAGATGTGTTGAGAACAAATTTTTTAAAACTGAATGTAGGTGAGGGTCTATGACAAAGCGAGAACCCTCTTACAATCATGAACAATAATTTCATTGATAACTATTATTTACATGTATACATGGTGTGCATTTGTTGATCTGACAATCTTCGTAAACAAGAAAGATGAATCAATTTCCATTCGAATACTTGGATCATTGAAAAGATCATACTACGTTGGTGACAAGTGCTTTTTCAAGACCTATGTACTCGTACTTGTACCTATACATACGAGTATAGGTTATCGAATGCATGTGTATGACATAAAAATGCTGGTATGTAAATATGTAACAATTATCGCGGCGTTTGAATCACCAAGTTTTGTATGCAGATTTTCTTACCTATTAAACTTACTTGGAACCCTTCGTATTAGCATAATCGTCGAGTAGGTGAATTAGAAATAATTTTAAAACGTCACTGTCTCACCATCAGACAGGTGTTGATACGCTGTGTTTTAATAACGGGCTATTACTTACGCACGTCAAAACATAAGATTTACACCACTTGAATTTTAAAACATTTCCTCAGAAAGCATATCTTTCGATGTTTTGGCCTAATTAAGGCCAAATATTTGGGAAAAAATTTTTAAGACGAATTCATCCAAAAATAAGCGATTTGCATTTTTCAACTGCTTATAGTAGTAAAATTCCAAAAATGGTCTTGGATTTTTACAACAGTTACATAAATCGACGCAGAATTTCAAGTATTCTCATTTGGGACTTAGGCTATTTTTCCCAAAATAGGTTGAGTAGCAACAGGAATGAAAAAGCCACGATTTTTTTCGGAAATTCCTTCTCTTTGAGAGCCCTTCATCTCCTCTTCAGATGCACCATCGGTACTAAAAAAAAAATTTAACCAATTTTTAATTCAAAATGAAGGCTCTTGCCGATTTTTTTCACGATCTGCCTTAATAGGTAATTTGGTAAATAGAATTCAACAATTTTAGCCCAAGCCAAGGGAGTACGAAAGCTCCCGAAGAAAAATACAAGTTTGTCGATCCGTCGACAATTTTACCGACAAATCTGAATTTTCAAAATATGGAAAGGGAATGTTGTACAAATGTACACACCCATACCACCCTGGAATCCGCCCCTGTCATTCACACATTTTTATCTAGAATTTATTATCTATTGGTTAGTAGGTAAAGTACTCTGACGAATGAAACTCTATACGATCATCTTCCTTAATCGGGTATTCCGAGAAACCTTTTTAAACAGTGAATAGTACTAAAATTTTATTGAGATCAGGCCTGTGCAGAGGGAAATGAAATATGCAATACCTACGAGTACCTTTACAATACAATTTTTTGGATAAATTAAAATTATTTCGGTTCAGAAATTTTTCTAGTTTTAGTTTGACACGTTTTGAAAAAATAAATCAGACGTTCGCCCTAAAACACGAGTTTCACTATACTTGACCAATAACAATTGTTTGAAAAACGCTCCAGATGTAGGATTCCTCAAAACATAGAGATACATGACACTCCACTAAAAATTCACAATCGAGGAATATGTGAGAAGAATTCAGCCCTCTAAAAAAAGCTCTAAATTTCATACAAGCGAAATAAGTAATATGAAAGAAAACTTCATTAACAAGTAGCAAATTCACGACTGTCGAAGATATAAACTGAAAACGTTGATCAAAGGTACGGTTATGTGTCAGAGCAACATTGTGTTTAGAATTTTGCATCATCGCGTAACAAGCTACGATTTACAAATGGAAAAGAAAATCGTATTATAAATTCAAATTAGAAATAAACCTAATCATTTCCTGTCATTGTCTTGTTTACCTGTGGTATTTATGTTTGTAATTTAGATAATACATATATTATTCCGGTATGAATTCTCACGTGCATAATGATTTCATTTTTGATCCACAGTGCTCGTCATTTAGACAATTGCAGTGAAAAATTTGTTCTTGCAGTTACGTATGATAGAGAATAGTTTTGTAAAATTTATCCAAATAATCGAATTTTTTGAAAGAAAAATACAACTGTAATTTACTCGATTGGATATTCAAATGTCATAATTTCATCATTTTCGACACATATGAGCTTCTGGAATAAATTACATTGAATCTATAATTATTAGTGGCCTATAAAATGTTATGACAATTATCGCGTTGTTGTCTTCAACTACCTACTTGAAACATGATTTCTTTGTCGATGTGAGTGAAGTGAGTAAACATAAGTAAGATTTTTGTTGAAAAAATCCTTCCGGTTACAGAAAAGTATGGTAGGTCAAGAATAAATGACTGGTTCCCGGCTGGGATTTTGAAATTGACTAGCGGAAGTTACCACCTGTGGTAAAAGAAGAAAAAAACATTTTTTTCGCTACCTCCCCCGCGCACCTCTCCCAAAAAATGGTCAAGTTTTGACGTAAATTTCTTCTCTCGGTATATCACGAAAGATGCCCAACAATGTTGCATTAGGTCTCCTATTTCTTACTTGTAACGCTGTTCCAGTCTAGAAAATTTCTATTGAGTGCACTGAAAACATAATTCAGTAGAAATGTTCATTTTGAAATGAAAGTACAGAAAAAAAATTTAACCCCGGAAGAGCTCTTGAAAGGAAAATATGGGTCATCAAATAAAGGACATCTTCGAGCTCTTGAAAGGAAAATACGGGTCATCAAATAAAGGACATCTTCGAAAGAAGGTGTCTTTTTCGCTCCAACCCCTTCTCAACCTGTTCAGAAAGATGTGGACCAGTTTCGAAACATGGAATTTGGGATCCCTGCGTCGACCTAAGCCATTACCATCAAAATCTTGGGACCATTTTTAGGGTTCTACTAAGCCATTGAAAATTTGCAAATCGCTTATTTTTGGGTAAGTTGAGCCCATATTTTGAAAATTTCTTATTCTCGATTACTTCGTCTTAATTAGGCCAAAACATCGAAAGATGTAATTTCCGAAACAGGGGAAATATTTTGGAACCCAGTGTTGATAATTTCTTGTTCATTATTGCCAATTTGAAAAATTGAAAAAATAGCCAAAATACCGGTCAATTATTTTTGTTTTTTCGAAGTTGGCAACAATGGTCAAAAATTGGCACCATTGCGCTCCAAAATGTTTCCTCAATTTGAGAAATTATGCATATCTTACCATAATTTTTTTTAAAGCATATTTAATGATGAATGAATGTAAAATACATGATGTGAGAAGAAAACATTTTCAAAGCACGAATTTACCCAAAAAATCAGCGATTTGCAAATTTTCAAGCGCTCATTAAAGCTCTAAAAGTGGTCTTGGATAAAAATTTGTTCAATTTTAAGAACATTTTAATGCGCAACGCCTTACCTGTCTCTCCCTCCTTCAAGAGCATAAAGTCTAATGTCACAATATTGCGGCCGCGAAGAGGTGTCCTTTTGATTTTGAGGCCCTATACGTGGAAAAAGGAAACCTGTGTAGGCCTTTTTGAAAAAAAAATTGACCTTCATAAGTTCCTGCAATAGTATTTCTTCAAATCTCCGATCCTCGCTGTCTCCCCCCCCTTATAATATTTTTTAATCACGCTCATCATTTAGAAAAAAGTGCAAAAATCTTGCTGCGCCACGTCATGTAATTTTTTCATCACTTCGTACAGTCCACGTTGGTTCTTTGATTCAACGCATCAGGCTGGTTGAAAAATAAATTTTCAGTATTAATTAATATCTTCTTGGAGGGTAATTAATTCAGTTTTCATGCGGCTAGAAAAAGAAGCCGTCCAATAATATCATACGAGTGGTACTAGGTTCATAAATAATGTATGACAGTAGAATAGTTATTCCAACTTCGAGCTGGCACTTACTGGTTTTGAGTTGCTCGTGAAAGTATTGTGCGATTTTTCAGAGAACATCGCGATTACGCCTTAATTGAACAATTGCCTAAATAAACGTAATATAACAATATTTATGCTAAGTTTTCCCTAAATTACTCTCGTTATGCACACTGCACCGCTAAAATGATATGATTAGAATTGTGACAGTCGTTGTTTTAGTGTGATTTTCATTTACTTATACGAATCTAGAACTGTGTTTTTTTTTGCGAAATATTGTAAAATTTAAAACATGATTAATCAGTTAAACGGTTGTTTACAAAACGAAAACGCTTCTGGGGGCCCGTTTTTCGAGAAGATGCCCCAGACAAATTATCTCAAATCGACCAACTTGAAGGCGTGTTTTCCGACAGGTAATTAGTGTATTGTTATTTATAATCGCAATTGTTTTCAAATCAGTGTTCGAAAAATTATGATATACCAGTTGTGCCGCTGGCCTCATTTTCTGTTTCGCGTTGCACTAAAAACGTTAATTTTAAAAGTGAGTGACCACGTGTTTTTGTTGCTGTGGGAAAAACTCTGAATTTGATTTCGTTTTTAAAACGTATTCGCGACGTAAACTTGAAAGAAATTTTGTATGTATTCGTGTGAAGATAAAATGTGATGAAAAAAAATGGCAGGAAAAATTGAATGTAAAATGTATATCCAGGGTGTCTACCGGCCGGAGAAAGTACGAAATTGGAAAATGATCTAAAAAAGTACAAAAATCGGAAACCCATCAAAAATTTACGGAATTTTGAAAGGATTTTTGAAATAACAAAACAACGAATGAAGAAAATCCATGTTGGTTTTATGAAAAATTGTTGCACACAGATTTTTTTTTAATCGAAAAAAAGTGAATATTGTCTCGGTTTTCATAGTTTAGTTGAGAAATACTCAAATATGTGCGATATCAAGTCGATCGTAAATTGAGGGTTGGTGTCAAAACTCACTTTTACCATTAGAAAAAGTGCGTGTTGACATACAATTTTTTCTTTGTACCATTTTTATGCCCATAATTGGGTCCTTAGAAGTTGAGTTTTGAATGTTTTGAATGCAATTTTGAGGAAATGGAGCATTTTGGGAAACTTGATTAGTAACCAGTCTCTGGAATTCCTCCACTGAAGGACCTTCAACTTCTCAATTATGAGTTACATTTTTTCTCCAGAACCCCCACCTCAACTTATTATCATAACTTTGATTTAGTTTCCCTAATCAGTTGTTTAGAACCTCATCATGATGTAAACATGCACCTTTGAACTTACATTATAAGATCATGTGATCACGTTTTAGCTATTTTTCTATTATGCCAGCCTAGAAAAATGAGTTGAAAAATCACTCAATTACAGGTCATTGATTTTTATGTATATCTGCAAAATTAATTGTAATTGTGTCAAGTTTGGTAATGAAGCTTTCTTTAAGCCGAAGTAATCAACTTTTGAAAAGGCGACTTTTGTATCCCTCAATTTTAGATGGATCTATTTGTGAGTTGATTACTTACGAGTATGGTGGTTCTGTATCCTGCTAAATTGTTTTTGAAAGTAGGTGGGTACCATAAATGAGGTAAAATGTGTAAATTTTGTGAGGGAATCGATAACATTTAGGTGAATGGACTTGGGCAAATTCAATTCATACTAGGTACAAGGAAAAGGATACTCCAGAAGTTTTTGAACAAGGCCAACGTCACTGTTGATCCATAATCAAAAGGTTACCTTGCCTCTGCTCAGTTCTGATTACTGTAATTATCCTCAGATGAAGCAGAAATTTAAAAAAAAAACATACTTTCTAAAGAAACAACAACAACAGTACGTACTGCGTAGAATTTTCTGATTTTTTTGTCGGCGTGCGTCACTTAGGATACTCAAAAATAGGGATATCGTTCGGGGGTTGTCAGTCTTTCTTTTTCAGAAGTGTAGGGACCACTTCTTGTGTTTTAAATTGAACTAGATCATTTGGAATCAATGGTGACATTACTGGCATAGTATTTAATTTCAAAGTGCATTCAGAATACTCCCTCCCTCCTCTTAGAACAGTTGATCTCGTCATGCAGGCAAATTCGATTACTGAAGCTACAGTACATGTTCTTCTTTTATATTTCACTGATTATTTTTTGATTTTGGTGCTCTTTTTTCTCATTTTGTGGAGGTATTACCTACCTACCTAGTACCTACACATTAATCGTATTTTGAAATTTTTTAACATTTTCACATTTTCAGTACGCTGAATTATAACAACAACGCCATCTGCTCTAAATTAGTGAGCTAGGTTTTCATAAGAATTTTATGTATTTTCAGGATCGTGAACCTCAATTTTTTAAATTACTTAGGTAGAAGTACCTGTAACTACTTTAACGAGCAATTAAGAATTGTTACGAAAATTTTATAAAAGTAGCTGCCTATTCAAAATGTTAGAAAGTTCTCACTAAGTACACAGAAGTATAAGACAGGTGCGAGTTTTATGACACAAAGCATAGTTCAACAATTACACAAACAAAGCGTCATTCTCAGCAGGTAGCTTCTTATCTTTTGCTTACTTTTTCCAATCATTCACGATAGGTATAATTTTGTACTTGAAATAAATTTGGGAAAATTTACGACGTTCGTACGCATATATCCCAAGCACATTCGAGCTATCAGTGATCAATATGTACGGGTGAAAATAACACAAAACGATAGAAACGAAGTACGAACGGATAGGAAAAAATACAAAATTATATGATCACCCATCGCTACGTTAAAGTACCCACTTGAATCACTTGAATGAATTTTTTTGCATACATTTATTCGATTACTTCGAAGACGTTTCAAAGTTCCTATCAATCAGTTCGGTTTGAAATCGTGGATCAGTCAAATGTCAATTCAATAGCTATATCTTCGAACTCGGGGTTTCGTGCTTTTCAATATCATGGATTCGCAAAGTAAGATAACTTAAGTAATTAAGTATTTAGAGACTTGTACTTCAGATTCATTGTTACATGTAGATAAGAACTCGCACGTTTCTACTTCACGATTTTCAAAATTACCCTTTTGATGTTCAATTGAAGTACTCAGGTACATATATACATTATAAAATGAAACGAAAATGCGGCTTATTAATAATTTGTTTGTACTTGTGTCAGCTGAATACTCGAAGGTCAATCTCACACACGTGTTCATAGTCATAATATGCCTATTGTCTACCCTCATGGGCACCTACGTACGTAGACGTACTACCTGCAACTTTTTGTTACTCCAATTTCAAAGATATAGAATTTTGAAACTAAACGTCCTACAAAAATTTCACGAACTTTTGTGTGAGTTTTCGGAATTTTTTTTCGGGTTCAAACATATTGAAATTTTCTTGCAGGATAGGGGCTTGCACCCACAATACTTTTTTTTTTTTAAATCGTTGGCGGTATTGTTGTAGCGAGGTTTTGAAAAACGTGTAATGCGGACGATTTTTCTATTACCCTTAGTACTTAATTTCCACACTACTGTACGAGTAGATTGGGTAATCGTATAACAACAGTATAGAATCAAGAGCTCACCAGTTTAGTTGACGTTTGAAACTACTGATTTGAAGGACATAACTGATGAATAAAAATGTTACTTTATGCAAAGTCAAAATACCTTATACGATTATTTAATTCAAGAATAATTAGGTACCTACGTAAGTATACGTACCCGCAACTTTTAGAATGTCCATTCGTATTCTCCTACAAACAAGCTACTCATTCGGTGTGATTTATGCTCAGAGAGGTATGCATAATTTTTTTGAGCTATGACTTTAAATTTTAGGAAATGTAAAAACGGTTTCTTGTAAATCACCTTAAATATCTAGTGGAAAATTTATCGCGAACGTAAACGCAATTTTGCATAAGTTTTTGAAAATTATCCGATTATTGGGGAACTTAAATAGGCAGCCAAAATTTTGTGATGTTTCCTTACTCTGCTGAAGTGATTAATTAAATTCATCTCCCTTGAAATAAGTAATTTTCAAAAATTCAGATTTCAGATTTTAAAACTATAAGTACATATTAAAAAAAAAAAAATTAAATGCAGTCGTTATAAGTCAAGTCACTTTTTTATTTGAATTTGTCATAAATTGAGAATTAAGGCACTGAACAAGAAACAATCCAAAACAGGATTTACTTTTTTGAAAATATAAATAATTATGTAATGAAAAGGAAATATTTTTCTTGAGTTAGGTATTGATAAAGACACGCGTAAAAGTATTGTTTTGCAATTTCAATGAGTTTTTCAGGTGCATGAGTCTTGTAAGTGTGGCTTGTCCTAATGAACAAATGCAAATCGTCAACAAAGTTATGCTTAATTATTTAAAATTGAGCAACCTAGATTTTTTATTTTGAAAAAATTTACTACTCATATTTTCTAGAATATTAATCTCATAACTACATATAAAAATTGCAGTTCTTATTCATGGGGTATAAAATTTCCAAAAAAAAATTGCAGCAATGTATATGTACAATACAGAGAATGAAATTTAAACAAATCATCCCAATATGGCTTTGGGTAGATGTAGTGAAACTTGCCAGAGATGTATGTACAACTTCCCTGGTGGATTAACTGCAAAGGAGGCCACGAAATATAATTATGTTAGGATAACGTTCTTGCCCCCCAAGTCGTCGTCGTTTTTCTTCACACCATGATATTCGTGCTACCTGGTTCCACGTAAATAGAATTATTATTACTGGTGCGAATAACAACGTTCATTGACGAAGTCAGAAAACGTGTCAAGTGAACGTCACCCATTCAAATTTTTTTCTTTTGGTTTTTTAGCTTCAACTGCTAGTAATAATCAGAATGAAGGTGTCTTGTTTGGAAATATTCGTGCGCTCAGATTTTCCTCGATTGACATGATTTTTTTTCTCAACAGAATTGAATTTAACTTTTCAAATACGTATTCTTTTCCAAGCCGAGAAAGAGACCATTTTGTAGTGTGTGGCAGTAATGAAAAATGTTGCCACTTGTAAAACCAAAACATGCGGAGAATCTACTTGAAATTTGCCTTTTTAGTGAGTCAAATCGGCTCAGCCGAGCAGAATACTCGACAGTGGCTGAAGTAATTTTTAAAATGGTGGCGTAAAAAATGTCTGAAAAATTGGTGGCGATGGCGGCACAGAGCTCTAATTGATAGTATCCCTTTATTATTACAGTATTTCGAAATATATTAGCAATTAGCATATTCTTTTTATGATGTTCAAGGTCGTGAAAATACCTACCATAGTAGAAAGTATGAAGAAGCATTTAGAAAATCGATGGAAGACCCAGAAACATTTTGGGCTGAAGTGGCCAAAGTTGTCGACTGGGTGAAACCATGGGATAAAGTGTTGGATAATACTAATCAACCGTTCACAAAATGGTAGGTTTAATAACCATCAAACCCATTCATCACCATACATACCTTGAAAAAAATTAAGTACAAGTGATTTTTAACAACGAAAATGACCCACGTGCCATTATTAGGTTTGTCGGAGGTGAACTGAACGCCTGCTACAATACTGTTGATCGTCACGTGTTGGCCGGAAAAGGAAATAAAATTGCTCTTATACATAATAGCCCAGTAACCAAAACCATTAGAAAAGTTACCTACAAAGAACTACAAGATACGGTAAGGTATTACGATTACACATCATTCCCTCTAATTTTCGAATGATACTAACAAATAACATTCTTCAGATAAGTCCTAATTTGTTTGTTTTGCCTATTCGCAAACGTGGAAATTCCCCCGCAAAACGCGAATTTCCACGTATCTATATCACATATGCTACATATCTCGCGATTAACTAGACATACAATGTATGTACATATACAGGTGTCTGCGCTTGCAGGTGCTTTAGCACAGTACGGAGTTCAAAAAGGAGACAGAGTTTTGATCTATATGCCTTTAATACCAGAAACTATCATGGCTATGCTGGCAACGGTGCGAATAGGTGCTGTACATTCAGTCGTTTTTGGAGGTGAATAATCTTGAAAATTGAAACGTCGTAGAAGAAGATATTTTTACTCGCATGATTTAATTATGGATTTCTTTTTCAAAGGATTTGCCGCCAGAGAACTACGAACTAGGATTGAACACGCTCAACCGAAAGTCATAATTGCTGCGAACTGTGGCGTTGAACCAAATAAAATAATCAAGTATGCACTTTTTCATTTTCAAAAAAATAGATTGAAATTCGTGTATTGGAAAATCTCAGATTGATAAGCTCAAGTGCTTTTACCTTACCCATTCTTTTGAAAGTTTTCCTACTCTTTGAGGAAATTTTTAAGGGCATTGGGCAGTTTCTTGCTTAAATTTCAAAGCAATTTCCAATAAAGAGAAGTTATTGAAAAATTTAAACACCCGTCTCCTCCCCCCCCAAGATTTCATGCATTAAGTTGAAAGGAGTGGGGTAGGCGGTACTAAAAAACACTTTCACAACTCACAGATCGCTTTAATTAGCTAGGTAAAAAGTAAAATTGTTGTTGATAAATTGTCTTTGTCATATGATGACATCAACCGATGATAATATGAATGTACATATATTCGAGTAATTTACATTCCGAGTTCAATCACCTTTCATTTTTCTTGTTAGTTTATCTAATTGCTTTTTGACTTGTGAAAAATCTCAAGGACACCGAAATTAAGGGAAATAGTTCACAATAAGACGAAAGTGAACAATTATTTTCGGAAATGGGTTAAAACCCAATTCAGAAGAAGCCCAAGAGTTAGAAGTTGGAATTAGTGATGAATTATTCAAAAATTTGCCTACTTCTGACCCCTGACAATCGTATGGACATACTTTTCAATTCGTTTATTGTATGTACTACGAGCTTACTTTTGTTGTGACAAATAAAAACTGGATGTAAATGAACCGAATAGCGCATACGTACATTTGATAAATTACAGTTTTTGACGTATCAGAGGCGTGAGCTTTCTGTGGTCTTCAGAGAAATGAATACCTAATTCGAAAATTGAGTCAAACTACATGTTTGTGGCTCAAAAACAAATACTTGTTAATTTTTTATCGTAATACATACTAGCGCTACATAGGTGGCGTGGGATGAAACTACACTCATCACAAATGCTCTGACTGATTAATTTAAATTTGAAATATCCATGAAATTCAAATTAACCAATCAGAAGGTTTTTGATAAGATTTAGATCCCATTTCAGCAAGTCCCGGTACCCCCTCTTGATTTTCACTTTTTCCCTACGTATCTTAAATTGTACATACTGCTTTATGTAATACCTACACTTTGTTTCTAAACCACAAAAATCAATTTCCAGATACAAAGATATACTAAACGAAGCCCTGAGCGAAGCAAAATCCAAACCGAATCGTTGCATTATATTCCAAAGACCTAATTTAGAGAAAGCCGAACTCATCAAAGAATTCGACGTATCATGGGACGAAGCGATAGTTTCATTCCCTCCTCACCCTTGCGTTCCAGTCGAAGCCAATCATCCCCTATACATTCTCTATACATCAGGCACTACAGGCAGGCGAAAATATTTTAACCATATTTGCGCATTTATACCTTATGGTATAAACTTAGTGGTCATTGTGTAATTTTTATAGATAGCCCTAAAGGCGTTTTAAGGCCGACTGGAGGTCATTTAGCCACTTTGTGTTGGACAATGCATACTATTTATGGTATGTCCGGAGATGATGTATGGTGGACGGCTTCTGATATGGGCTGGGTAGTAGGTCATTCGTATATTTGTTATGGACCACTGAGCGCAGGATTGACCTCTGTTATGTACGAAGGAAAACCAGATAGAACCCCAGATCCAGGTCAATATTTTCGGTAAGTTCTTGGATGAAAATTTACCCATACTCCTCCTTAATCATCCGGGCCGCGCAATGGAGCTCATAAGAATCAGGTACATTTTCAAACATTTTCGACTGTTTTCAGCGTAATTCACGATCATAAAGTAAACGGATTATTAACTGCGCCCACCGCCCTTCGAGTCATTAAAAGGGAAGATCCAAATATCGAGTATGGGAAAAAGTATTCCACGAAGTCGTAAGTTTCATTTGTTGTGTGATTGCCCTTAAAAACGGCCATAGCCCGTTTGCGCACGGCTATAGTCTTTTCCCCTTTTTTTGCATAGGCCATTTGCACGTGTTTGAGAACAAACATGATATTTCTTAATTTTTCAGAGTTTCTATGAGTGGTTACTAATATACGAGTAGGTGAAATAAATTGAACTGGAAAGAGCAAAAAAGATTGCTTACTTAGTTTTTTTTTATTTGTATGGTTTTATTTACACTGCCTTTCGAGTTGCTTTGGTAGTTTTTGTACTCTCGATATGACTTCACACCTGTGGCCTCAAGTATTCGCTCAATTGTCGTTGTGGTGGGGTTTCTCATCGAAAAGGCGTTTCTAAATGTACCAACCACTAAAATTTTAAATGTTTAGTTTCATTTTTAGATGTTTGACGAATTTTTGTAAATTCAATCAAAAGATAAAATTGAGGTTTTGTTTACATAATGTCTTATTGTTGATCTCTTAAATCAATTTTTGGAGCCTTTTTCAGAACATTTTTAGGTTATCCAGTTTTGGGAAAATTGTGAAAAAAGCCCAAAATGAAATTTAGCATCTTTTCATCACAAGGAAATTTAATAATCTGCTGGAGACTAGAAAGGTTCAAAACTACCATCAATCGATTTGAATGGCAAAAATAAGATTTGAACGAAATTTCAGCCCTTTATCTCAATTTGAACAAATTTCCAGTTTTCAATAAAAAACGAGGCAATTTTGAATTTTTTCAAATTTATTGAAAATTGAGAAATGAAATTCAGTGATGGAAATTTGTTCTGGTGGTGTATTTTCGTGTGCTTTTTCGACTCGTTTTTTTTTTTAAATCCGAAAATTATCCGCTGTTTGGGACTCGGGTGAGGAAGGGGGGTATTGAAGCAAAAAAAGAGTTCGCCCAGAGCGGAAGATACCTGAATCCGGCCCTATTGAAATCCAAGTGGAACCATCGTTAGAATAATAGCGAATACATACCACTCTGAAAATTCTCAATCTAAACACGCGCAAATGGGCCATTGGTTTTCGGCCAATTTAAAAAAAAAAAAAAACACACCCAAATATCTTTTTACCTTGAAAACGTCCGAGTCATTTTGAACGCACGCAGCTGATCAAAATAATCCTTTTATAGACTGCGAACATTGTTTGTTGCTGGAGAGCATTGTGATTACGAAAGCTTATTATGGGCCCATAACGTTTTCCAAGTAAGATATACCTCGATGTGAGTAATTTGTTGACCAACTTTAGAAAATAAAAGTAATCAATTTTACTTTTTCCCATTCTTCAATAGGCACCTATATTGAATCATTGGTGGCAAACTGAAACTGGTCATGCCATAACCGCATCTTGTATAGGGTTAGAACATAGCACAAATCCTCCAAGATATTCAGCCGGAATGCCTTTCCCAGGATACAATGGTAAATGGATTCTTACAAGGGACCCCCTCCCCTTATGATAATCTCCGATTAAAATGAAACTTGCATTGGTATTGAGAGACCCTCAAAGATACCCCATACTCCAATTTTCAGCTGCTCAAGTTGATTTTTCGATTTTTGGCGAACGATTGAACTTCATGAGTTCAAATTTTGGCCAAAGACAGTCTTCTAGATGCCTGATCGACTCATACCAGCCCTAGCTGGATCCAGCCGTCCAGTCAGAAAACAGAATTTCTTACTGTTTGTTTCACATCTTTTCTGTGAATTCGAAAAATGTCCGTTTCCTCCCACCATATGAACTTGAGCAGCTGAAATTTTGGCCGAAGGGTGTATGCTTGATACCTTATCCACTAAACTACCATCGGCCGAATCTGGAATCATAAACCGAATTTTGTACCTATCTGGTTGCTTATGTACTGATATTAGAAAATTTCCCTTGTTAGTTAAAATTTTAATCGATTTGAATTCTAACATACAAAATGATTGTTCAACAGTGAAGATTTTACGTGATGATGGCACCGAATGTAATACTCATGAACTTGGTCGAATTACCGTGAAATTACCCCTCCCCCCTGGAACAATGTGTACTTTATACAGAGCAGATGAAAGATTTGTTGAAACCTATTTCAAAAAATTCGAGGTAACTAACGCCTTCAGATCGATACCTACTTAATGACTGAATTCTTCTGTAGACATAAGTAAATGTTCAAACGTTTGTAGGGTTATTACGATACGATGGATGCCGGTTATAAAGACGAACACGGTTACATTTATGTTACCGCAAGAGATGACGATGTTATTAATGTTTCTGGCCATCGACTATCTACTGCAGCTCTCGAAGATGTCGCTTTATCCCATCCTGATATTGCCGATGCTACTGTAGTTGGCGTTCCTGAACCCACCAAAGGAGAGATACCACTCTGTCTGTATGTTACGAAAACAGGTCAATATAATACGTACTTTGACTTAGCCCGATCAATCGATCAATTTATTCTGCGAATTGACCCCTCATAATGATATTCGGCTCCGATTTATACCTCAGGTTGCCAAAAATCTGATAAAGAAATAAACAGCGAGCTTGTGAACTTGGTTCGTAATTTAGTTGGTCCAATTGCTGCATTTCAAATAACAACGCCCGTTAAAGCACTACCACGAACTAGATCTGGTAAAATAGCGCGAAAATCCATTTCAGATCTCGCTAGAAATAAGTTTGTTAAGGTAATTAGTCCCGAGTTATTATGGTCAAAGTTTTCTGTATATCTTCATGAAAACTTCGAAAGCGTGAATCTGAATTGGATAGCTTTGTTTAAACCTTCATATTTCTAGATTTCAGCGACTATCGAAGATCCCACTGTATACAAAGGTATTAAAGAAGCTTTGATGAAAGTAGGATATGCCAAGCAAGCGCCCGACCCACAGTGAAATTTTCGAAAAAAATTACCAACCGAACATATAATTATGTAGTATTTCGACTGTAGAAAGCATAACGTTTTTCTTTGTTTCGTTCTATACGTTTTTTATAAACTCTAAATTGAAAAAAAAATTATGTATATGTTTCTTCAATCATGCACTACCTACTCGTGATAGGTACTTACATACATAACTTCAACTTATGCATAATTTAATTGCATGTGCTGTGTTGAAGAATACAACCTGTTCAGTTTCGAGAAATGTTTCAATGTTTTCATTCGTCGTAAACATTGAATTGTATTTCAAAGAACTTTATATCGATTTTTATTTATGCCGTCGTTTCGTAGAACGGTAATATTTGCATATTTCTAACCGTATTCTAAAGATGTGAAATAATTACAATTGAGTACATGACACCTATACCTTTACTTACCTATGTATTAAATCGCCATCGAAGCGTTTGAATTCTATGTTTTGCATTCAATAACACATAGATATCTACCTACGTGTGCATCTTCACGAAAAATGTTAATTATTGGGTGCTATCAACACTTTATAGCTTCCCAATCATCATTGCCATTGGAAAAAATATTTTCATAAAAAGTGAAAATAATTTTTCCTTTGTGATTTTTTTCGTTTTCAAGTAGGTACCCTTGCGAAACGAAGTGACTGTACACAAATTTCACGAGCAATGTGATTTACTTAAGAGTGTCAAAGTATTTAAGTATACTTAATCTTTATTCTTAGATTTATGAAAATATAAATTATTTTAATACCTATCATTAGTTCGATATGAATGTATTTAAACTTGTATATCCATGAAGTAAAATTTGTACATGTGAATTTCCTTCTATAAGTACCTACCTTTTCTTTTCTTTTTTTGCAAAATGATACAAAAAAAGGTACAAAATACAAAACTCAAAGCATTTAATGCACAATACGACCAATCGAGAGTAGATACGTCGCGCTAGACTCCAGAACACATGCAGTTAATTTCAAACACAAAAAAAATCCGAAAAGAAATAATGAAACAATAACAATGCACCAAAACATAAAAACTAATAAGTGTAGGTGAAAAAAATTTCAAAATATTAAACCGGTTCAACTCACTTTTTTATGCGAGTATAAATGACAAATATTTCTCTATTGTTACTTATTTAATTAGATTTAGTTTTCCCTAAAAAAATGGTTTCTTCACCATAGATGGGTAGGTTTTTATTGACAATTTAATTCAAGTAAATCCAAATAGAAATATAAGGAAACTTATTTTAACATTAGTTGAGATATTCTTGAACAAGGTAACAATGTTGACTAGATCGACGTTTAGAGCCAGCCATGGCTTTCTTCAGATTCTGATTTTGCCTTAATCAACTAATCTTATTGGAGTGTTAAAAACTGATGATGAAATAGATGAAAATCAGTTTTAGCTTGAAGGTGGGAAATACCTCAACAATAAATACGGAAGCATTAGGAATATGTATTATTCTAGCTGCAACATCTCTCTGTAATTAGGTGTAGGCTGGTCTGTCATTTTTGGATTCAGCATATATTTTACAACTGCAAAACTATGATTTTTTCAAGAGTCCTTTTTTGTAAAAAATGAAAAAATATGATCAATTTTACGAAAATCTTGGAAGTTTTATGCAGTAGATCCTAGATACCTACTGAAAAAATGGAAAAAATTATAAGAAATGAAATTTTATTTTTTATTCTACATATTTTATTTATTTTTAATAATGTATCTGAGGTTCTACAGCGTAAAATCTCCAGATTTCTGCAAAATTTGTCATATTTTTTTCATTCTCTACAAAAAATACTGTTTTAAAATTTTTGTAAATGTCATAGTTTTCAAATTATAAAAAGTACGCTAATGGAAAGAAATGGCGGACCAGCATACCTTCCTCCCCCCGTCACCAATTTTTGAATTTTTTATTGATGAGTCGCGTCGTTTCTCCTCATAGAAAAAAAAATCAATTCGTCTATTCAGCTACCCAAAACCTTTGGATGGCCAATGAGGTAGCAAATTGAATTCAATTTCCTTGTTTCTAGGCTGTCCAGGCTAATTATCTTCACTAATGCGTACATTTCGCTTTCGACAACGCGTATCTTGACTCCTGAGTGACAACACCATCCCTACAGTCTAATTCTAGTATACGGTTGTGTCGATTACTGATATTTCTTGTGATTTCATGGAAAATTTTGACAGTGATTCGCTGGTACATTCTAAACATAATTTCCAATTTTGCCTTTCTGACAGTCGAAGCCTCATGGTTATGCACTACGTTGGAGGACGCGATAATGATTCGATTTTCATAACGAGGCTACTCATAGCTCTGATGCAAGTGAGTAGACCAGATCGGAACGCATATCTTATGTTGAAATCGAGGTCCTTTATTTAACGCAATTTGTACGTCTCTGATACGTCGGTATTTTTATTCCTCGACCCTCAATGAAGAATGGGAAAGTCACTGGGAAATGATTAAACAGCAGCCAAAAACCCTCTTGCAATCAGTTCAAAACAAATATCTGTTACAACAGTTTTGCTGCATCCAGTCGGCATAAATACTGCTATGTCAGGACAGACCCCCATGAATCAACCTATCTCAGCAGTGCAGCAGAAACCAGAGAGAGGTCAGGAGACGATTCCTGAACGCCAACACCATTCGCTACACGTCTAATTCTAGAACCGATAGGAGATTCATGTTGGAGCAGAATCAACTCAAAGGAGGAAAATTTCGCCTCATGCTCAGAGATTCTGTCATCAGAAGAATATCTGCAAATCATCTGAGAGTTGAAATCACCTCCAAGGATGATAGCCTATTAGAGTAGTTGGAACACAGATCGTTCTCTGCATAAAGGCAACGGTTTTCTGCGTAGAAAATTTTTTTCTCGTCCTGTATCTTAAAACACACCCAACCTCACCATCAACCGGAATTTGCATCTTTGTCAATTATTATTTCTGTGTTTTATAATTTCATTTTAAAAATGGAATCGTGCAATTTTGGGAATCTCCGACATTGTTTTCTGGTGACGCTCCGAAACAAAATTCATGTTTGAATATTATCATCAACTCAAAACGCAACGTATATTATTTATGTATTTTCAAGTCGAGGAAAATTTTAAATCTTTGATTTTTTCAGCAATAAGTGCATTGTTCTATGAAATCTTAGTTAGACGCAAAATGAGTAGAAAAATCAAACATTTGTTCATCCGAAATAGTACTAATACTTGATGAATTCCGAGTTGATATTATTCTATACTCGTATATGAATTTTATACCGGTGGGTCATCAGAAGGGGAGAGGAGGGGTCGGAGTCTCCAAAATGGCATGTTTTCATTTTTTTTAAATGAACATTATGAAACAGAATAAATGATTTGGTTCAAATTCAGGTTTGTGGTGTTGTTGGACATCACTTTATTTACCTGTGATGCGTTGTTTGGAAAATATTTTCCAGCTTGAATGGAACTTTTTAGGTGGGAGAAATTGAAAAAAAAATGTTGTGCCATACATTTAGGTGGGATATGCTTACATATTCTCGTTAATCTCGGTGTCTTGTTAAAATTCTCTAGCATTTTATCGTCTGCGTTGGAGAACTCGGTAGTTTTAATACCTATCAAGTCTAGCTCCCATAGACGTTCTAAATTAACACTAAGTTTATGGAGTTCGTAGCGAAAACTAGCCTCGTATTGTTCGACTTCGATCGAAGTTATTTTAGACCAAAATAATCCCGAGGTAGGTACCTATTACTCGCACCTCCTATACCCATTTCAATTTCCAGTGGTCCGGTAGGATTCCAGTCGAAAATCGAATGGCGTGGGAGGGGTCCGTGTTCGAGTTGTCGGTACTCTTCGTTTGGAATAGTATATTATTTTAATTTCATATGAGAGGAGATAAATGCTGAAATTTTTAAACAAGTGCGGAAAACGGTTACTTTCCGCACTTGTTTAGATAGATGCGTTAAAGACGTATTTTCCAACCCCAAAACTGTCTAGGAAACTGCTGATTTTCCGATCACATGACATTAAAAATATTTTAATGTCCAGCCACAATACCTCAATAGTCAATATTGTTTTAACCATTAAAAAAACAACTAGGTAGTCTATCTCGCTCTCTTCATATTACGTATGTTCGGTTGACGTTTGCTGGCATCTATAGTTCATCTTTTCCAAGGTATACGCGATGTTGGTTAAATATTTGTCGGTTCGTTTGAAGTATTTACTGCCCAAACACCAACACCATCAACAACAAACGACATGACCGCATGCACAGTTGGAACCTGGAAAAGGCGTTTCACTAAATCATCTCTTTCTCTGAACAATTGACAAAAAAAAATTAATTACCATCGACTTCTCGGCCACCTTGCTTTTTACCGTGTACGCTTCCTGTAATTGTAAACGGACAACGGTCGTATAGTGCGGGGGCTAGCTTTTTAATACGATTTGCATTCTACCTAGTGCCAGTCTTGTATTCGTTAGTAGGTGATATTTAATTTATATCATCGGTGGGTACAAGGTACCAGTTCCATGTCCAGTATATACTCAATTCATCTCGCTCGCCTTTTCTGTTTTCCATTGGCCGATGTCGGATGACAAGTTTTACATAGCATACCGGAGCGCGGTCAAATAAAAAGTGAAAATCCCGGACTAGGTAACCGTGACTTGGTCATTGGGCCACAACGACGAACAAACGTCTCTACTGCGCCCATCTCATCTGCGCCAGCCACGCTTTACTCGGCTCGCCTTAATTAAGTATTAAATAAATCACCCGTTTCATTAGACTAATAACACGGTTTTAATAACATAACGCAGATCATATTTTTTCGTAGACGGAATATTATTTACGGCGGAGATGATGCGGTCTCGTGCTCGTACTTAGATTACATACGACGATTACGTGGACCACGAAAAAAGACGACGACAACGTCGCATTTCTTTTTCACCGGGGGTTTCAAGTTGAAACGAGGTGTTGACAGAGAAGCATTTCGGAAGAGCCGAATTTTCCCAAATTATTCCCTAAGAACCCCTCAGAGTGTCGAGGTGTCCGTTTCATTTTTGAAAAGAGCATGGTCTAAAAGTCTCATAATCAAAATTTCAACTAGCTAAATTGATTTTTCGATTTTTGGCGAATTTTTGAGAATTAGATAAAAATTAACAATTTTTGGCAAATCTTTTTTTAATAATATTTTTCAAGCGAAAATGATTGAAATTAGCTCTAAAACTAATATCACTATTCACTATGTATTTTGAACATGCTAAAATACGTATCAGCATCTCCTGTTGTTTTGTGGCACCTTCAGCAAGATTTTCGATTACTTCAGAATTTTGAAATTTCTCTAGACTGTGTGGAAATCATAGGTGAGCTGAAAATTGAGAATTTTGGGATAATTCGTGACATTTTTGAATGGCTTATCCACTTTGGTTTTCATTTTTAAAATTTTCATTCCTTACTTGCATTTATGACTGGTAAAAAAAAAAAAACATCTCGCCATTCTCGCCATGTCCGCCTGGAAATCGGCTCTGTTTTAAGATGAACTTGTTTTCAGCTGGCCAAATTAATTTCTACGCCTTCCGAAGAAATTTTAAAAATTCAGGAGACATCGAAAATCGCGCTAGGAGGCATTCGATAATGCATTGAAAAAATGAAATTCGGTTCAGGGGAGTTGATGGTAATTTTAGGGCTAGTTTGCATCATTATTACCGAATTAAATGTACTTATATTTTTTTAAGAAACATAATTCGCTGATAATGGTCAATTATAAAATTCCAAAAAATTGCTATAAATCGTAAAATTGATTTGGGCAGCTGATATTTTGGTTATCAATTTTTTTTTGTTGAAAAATTGAAGGAGGATTCGATAGCGGAACCTCGAAGGACCGTGGGCGTGGGAAATATTTTGGGTCTTCAACGTTTAGCATCACTTTTCTACTGGGTTTTCAAATTATAAAATTCACATTAAAAATAAAAAAAAAAGTATAGGTGATGAATGATAATTTATCATATCGTATCCACTTAGACGCATGAAAACCATTTTTGATTTTTTTTTCACCTTTCCAGGAGTTTTGCATGAATTATAAAAATGATACGATTTTGGACCTATTTCAAACTTGGCTAAAATAACCTAAAAAAGTGAAAAAATGTTGAAACTGTTTTCTTACTTCCAATTGGATATACCTGCGTAATATAACCAATCAACACCAAATATATATAAGTATATTTTTTTTTTGTTGAAAAAGTTTTGATTTTTAATGTACATAAATGTAAATTTTGAAATTTGGAATCCCAGTAGAGCAGTGGTGGTACCATTTAGTTAGAGACCTGAAATTTTTCCTATAGTCTTTTTAGGTCTCCCTACAACTCTTTTTCAAAATCCAATCTCCAATTTTCGAAAGTCAGAGACGGCCCAGGACTGTCGCGAATATCGCATTATTGGCCACTTGGCAATGAATATCGCATTATTGGCCATCTTGGCAATCATTGTTTTCATTTTGTTATAGTCGCGATTGTATTTTGATTATCTTCAGTTCTCAAATTAAAGTTGAAAATATCTAACCGTTTTACTGAGATCATCGACATAAAAACAGAACGGAAAAATGTTGGATTGAATTTTGCCTATTGGTATACTTTCGGCACATTGCATTGATTGGTTTGAAATACATATTTTGAAAAAATTTCCGTAAAATCATTAATAAAAGAATTGACTTAGATCGAATGCATTTCAAGGCGCGGTAGACTTTGTTTAAAGATTAAATATAAGAACAAATTGTCAGTTGATCGATTCAATGTAAAGTACGGGGGATGGGGGGGGGGGCTAAAGCTCTACGATATCCTGTGCGGTTGAGTTGAAATAAATAACCGTTAATTTGGTGTCGACGATGATTTGGTTGCATACGCGTGAGCATTGGGTATTGCTCAGGAAAGATATTTCTAATTAATGCGATCCACAAAAATAAACGAATTGACAATAAAATTTTTACATGTTCTCGATCTTCATGGTAATTTATTATGAGTTCGATGTCAGTCGAGAAATGCCAATATCCATGTTCTTTTTGGCACTGAAATTAAAAGAAGGGCACTTGAAAATACAAACCATGATACTGACGAGGCATTACGTGTTTTCTTTGGGGTTTTTCATCCAAAATCAATTTTGATCCATTGCAATGGTCCATTCTAGACGAACGCACCAAAATCGACTTTTATAATTCAACATGACTGAATGAAATATAAATTAATTTACTTACTCAATTGTGGATTCTTTTGTATATTTTTGAATCTTTGTCTGACGTCATTCTCGTCAAAAAGAATGATCGACTCGAACAGCGAACGACTGAATCGTGCTCTGTGATTCTGTGAATTTCACGGAGTCGAAAATTCTGAAACTGACGTTTCGTGATTTTCGACACCCCGGGCTCGAACGAAGGGCAATGGACATATTACCTATATTTTTCGAATATTATTCCAATTATCATGGAAAATAAATAATTTGAATAATATTTGAAAAACATGATGTGAAAAATGTATTCGAAAGGGAAAATAAAATATGCTCCTTGTTCGGGGGGGGGGCGAAATTTTCCCGCAGCGTTGCCGTGAGAAAAACCTCAATCTAGAATAATATTTCGGCTGATTAAAGTTTGATAACTTGATATTTTGGTGAGACAGTACAGGAATCATCCCCCCTCCTTACCGCAAAAAAATCATGAATGATAATTTATATTGTATTTACAGTCAAGTTAGGTTGAATACTTGGTCATTGGAGAAAATGTGAGTTCAAAGAAGTACCAGAATCGTCTATAAACGAGGCATTAAATACACCCTTCGAAACAATATGATGTGGCATGTATATAATAAGCCTTTTCAAAATCCAAATTATTCACTCAACTCGGTCATGTGCTTCAACGTCAAATATTCGTTGAAAATATTCTCATACGCCTTCTGATTCACCTCCGAACATTTTCGTTCAGACTTCTTCAGAATTGCAAACACCTTACCAAAAGAACCTCTCAAAATCTTCACACTTTCTTTTAATGGCAACCTGATTACGTACAAACTTACCTGTTTCACTATCGATAGAATAGCAACTTTCAAAATGCCTTTCAATGAGCGCATGCTCAACGACTTTTTCCTGTTTCAAATCAGGAATGTCTTCTTGAAATCAACAAATTTATGAAATTGCTCAGACAAATCAGAATTTTACATACCACAAAATGACATCCAAAATACGAACATTTCTGCGAAGACCCTGATATAACATACCCAAAATACAACTCCCTTAACACCAATTATTCATCAACAAAATGAGCCTTGTTGGGTAGTTTCATAACTTTGTTCATTCTCTTCTTTACATCAAGAACTGGAACTTCACTTTCAACTCTTAGAACTGTTGCAAATTGGTTGATAATATAGATTTACGCCTCTAGTTCAAGGATGGTAGATTCTTAAATTTTCGCTCAATCGAAGCAAAAACGCAGTCTAGAGATAGGAAACTAGATGATTCAGAGCCGACTGATTTTGTCATTTTACGAGAGCAGTAAAAAGATTGGAAAATGTAATTGAAAATTACACCTTTCAAGTATCATATGTATTAGGTAGAATGAAAACCTCATTCAGAATCGTGAAGGCCAATTCGGCCAAAAAGCGATCAAACTCGGTGGTACGTGCGTTTGATGCGTTATCAGCGACATCCCGCTGACGTCATTTATCACGCGCGGCGGCGGCCAAATGTTCTGTACAAGAAGGCTCTGTGGAAAGCCTTATTTTTTTACACTTTGTTACACGGTGTCGCGTATTATTTACGATAAACGTGGCCATCTGTGCCGCAGCCAAGTTCAATGTGAAAGTTACGCGAGGAGACGACGTTTAATTTACGAGTTCGTCGAGAGCCGTTGACAATGGGGCATCGAGGAAAAAATTTTTTCAAATCTGAAATTTCGATAAGCCCAGCTCGGTTGTTTCGAGAGAGAGAGCGAGAGACGCGACGACGATTTCTCTTGACCGGTGTCCGCCTCTAATCGCCTCTGTCGTAATTTTTTTGGCTACATTTTGTCGGTCTCTTAGGAGAAAGGGTTGCTGCTCTCGAACTTACGCTCATTTTTATTCACACCGATACCCCCGACCTCTTGAGCTGAATTGTTACGAAGAGAGTTGCCGTGGGTGGGAACTGGGAAATGTAGTCTGTTTGTGGCTCGTAATGAATGACTGTATCAATTCGGTTCATTATATCTCTCTTAACGGCTTCCACCACTTATCGGAAACTGAAACGCGAGCTAAAATATTGCCAACAGCTTTACTATAATACGCATTTACTGGCATTTTTTCAAACCTTTATTGCATACGCGTACATTCGATTATGTACCTACTTTTGCAAGCGTGTGTAGTGTGGTACGCGTTGCTGTTATTCGAGTGTGTGTTTTGTCTAAATGTATGTATCCTAGGATTGTGTATTTTGAGAGGCCAGTGGTGAGAAAAGCGTTCCATTTATTCACATTTAAGACCTATTTCGGATTTAGCGTCTCTTTGAGTGTAGGATGTGGATTTTCTATCGTTGGTGCAATTCGGTGTATGATCTCTGCTAATTTTATGGTCACTGATCCCTCTGATTTAAACAGACAGAAACAGATTTTAAAAAGTCCTTGAATCGATTGAAATGATTCAAAAGGCGTTAATCTGTGTCTATAGTGGCTGAATTTTATTTCATCCTTTTTTAAAGCCATTTTTCCAAAATATGTAGTAAAATCTAAAAATCTGCAAGAAACAATGAATTGGTTGAAAATCATCGCCCATCGATTTGGGTTGTTGATATGGTCTGTAAACCAAGTTCCAGCTTTCTATGTACCTACCTCAATTTCTCAAAATTTTTTACTTGATTCAAAAAGGCTTCTGCTGATGACGTAACTCTTGTTTATTACCCTCAAAGATAGACGCAATCAGTTCGACAGCACCAATGGAAAAAGCGAATGCAATTAGCAAAACCCCTCTTGCAATCAGCGAATAGCTAATGACTTGTTAGAATACAGTGCATTTTGTTTTACATACATAGGAACTTGACAGAGGTGCGCCGCGCTAGTGTCGCCTTGTTTATGATTGGCTGATGAAAGGTCCCAGTATAAACATTGGAATGTAATGTTGTGAAAATTGAAGGAAAATTGTTGAAAATTGCTGATAACAACGGGACCTTTCGTTAGTTCCGGTGTTTTTGACTACCATTTCCTAGAGCGCGACAGTTGTCTTGTCATACTTATCAAGTTATCAATCTTAATAATACATATAAACTTCTTCAACCCTTCAGGTGATACAAATCCTACTCTTGATTTTGGTTCTTTGAAAAATATTTCCATTTCTCCTCTTATCACCAAGAAACTCTCTTCACGTGCTCATGTCATCGTAGCAGATTAAACGTTTCGTCATATTTGATAAATTTGAGTACGTACGCGTGGACCACATGTCCATAAGGTCGTAAGTACATATTTCATTTTATTTTGCACGAAAAAGTAGTAGGTACCTGAGCAGCACGATCTTATATGGTTTTCATGCACGTACCAGTACCTACCTATCTCTATATTGGCAAACGTGCGCTTTATTTTCGTTTTAATACAGGTGGACACAAAAGTTTGAAGTATATTGATGAATTTTTAACGTATGATTGCCATTTTATATGCGACGAACGACGTCAGTTGTGTTTGTTCGTTGCGTTTAACGAATAGGTAGGATAGACGGTGGCGATGTCGACGTCGCTCGGTAGGTGTTTTTTAAAACAGCCTACGATTTGTCCAATATACTGCTCTATACTGGTTGTTCGATCGGTGAAATATTAATTAAAATTTTAAATTTACTTCGTGGGAAAATTGCTATTTTTTTTTCTCGTAAAAGGATTTGTTTCAGTGGGACACGTGTTGGATATTGGCTATGCCTGTCTGTAGCTAAACTACAGTGTATCTGACAAACGATGTTGTCGAATCTAAGGTACATAAAGTTACATTTTCGTGGGGTGCATCAGCATGCGATGATTCACTTTCAATTCTAGAGATGATAAATTTCTGGAAATTTATTTTTTGTTAAATTTATTTTACTTCGATGCATGAGGCACCCCATTTTATCTATTTTCAACAAATCAATTTTAAAATGCTTTTGGTCAACTATGTACTCTCCGATGAGCCGAATGAAAAGGTTTAAGAGCATTAAGTACTATTTTGAATTTCAAAATTTTTAAGATTCGCCACCCCAACCCTCGGGTTTTTCCACGGTGTTGTTGTGTAAAAATTCCAACTCGCGTGGTGCTTGCACAAGAGACTTTGCATTTTCCCATCCAAGTAAATTTTTCTTATTACGTCTTTCAAGTATCATTCAAATTTTTATCGAAAATGAAGAATTTGAATAATCTTCGAAAAATGTATCATGAAAAATTTACCTAGTTGAAAAGGAAAATAAAACTTGCTCATTGGCCAGTCGCGTGGATCAAAATTTTCTCACGACAACTCCGTGGGAAAAACCTAAGCATCGGGGTAGCAGTTTTTCAAAGTTTGTAAATTCATACCACTGAGACTACTTTCCATCCAAATCCCACGGAGACACTTCATGACTTGAGCTTCCCTAGTTTTTGTTTTGGAATTTGTAGATGAATTTGAGAATTTTCTCATTTTCATTGCAAATGCGATTATTTCGAATCATCTGAAGAAAATTTCAGCGAAATAACGATTTTTGGGCATTCGTAGTTGAGGAAGTATTTTAGACCGGATTTCACTAAGTATTTTTTTTCCTCTGCCTAGAAAAAACATTAGATCCAACGCTCTGCAGCTTCCTTCTCCCTTACATGCGCTGCTGTCTGCAAGGGAAATTCTAAATTAATACTAAGCTATAAATTTGTATCAGTTGGATATAATTTCATTCTTGATTTGCCTCTCCACGAGGAAAAAACGCATCAGACTGTCGTGTTGTTGAAAAGAACAAAAAATGAGAAAAATCGATTCCCCTCTCGTACCATTTCGCTGATGGTTCATCTCTACGTGGTAAAATAAAAATGGAAAATGAAACAGAAAGAGTAAAAAAACCCATACTCGTTGTTGCTCGTTTCGATAATCACGTTATAATATTCCGGTATTGTATCACCATGGAGGGAAGGACAAGAGTGTAGGTAGGTGTGATGCGCTGCCTATACAGAAGCATATGGTAATAACAATAATCCACATCATCCTCGTAATGAAACACCTGTCTGAGTAAATAATACTCTAATGGAAACCAATTCAATAGCCCGATAGAGTGACTTATTCTCTCTCGTGTAGATACCTTTCATATTTAGACGAGGCGATGGAAAAAAATTCCTCGTTATTTTTTACTCGTTCTTCATACGTATATCTAGTTGAACAAAAGCCATTGACGTCGAAGGGGCGTTTGCCACTGTATCAGTGATGAAAGGAGTTTGAAAAAATGACATGTTTCCATTAAATGGCCCCAACATTGTTGTTTCGTGTGTACAATATTTTCAAATAGTGGTCGATGTACACTGTTCAGCTCTCAAAATGAGAGGTGAGCCGGTAGGGTATTTGTAGGAAGAATGTCCAAATGTGCAAATTAATAGTTACTTACTGGTGAGTGTGACAATTTCGAAAAAATATCAAATTTTTGATATTTCGGTTAGATCAAGTGTTGATCGAAGATATTATGGTACATTATGCGAATCTCGTACGCTGTATTAAAATACCTACTGCTTCATAGTTGAAAAATTAAAATATTGCTTACTTGTTAAGAGGTGTTTTTAGTATAAGTTTTCGTTTCGTGTAGTACAGGCGCTACCTTACATGCCGTATGCACCTTGAGCTCCCCGCGATCTGATGGCTGGTTATTGTAGAGGACATCTCCTTTGATTTAAAAAGTGATGTTGTCGCTCCCCCACGTGGTCCACATTTTTGCTAGGGGGCCAAAACCCCCTCATTTTTCAGTTTTTCGCAATTTTCTCAAAAATGGCAGTTATGCGTTTTACTGGGTGAAAATCTCTGCTTGCCTGGCAGGTCGACGTGCAACAGGATTTCATTCTTTGATTGCATTACATTTAAATTTCTTCGGTGTATTCTATCCACTTCTCTTTTACTTTGTTTGTATAGTAGTTCGGCGTATTGATACATACCGCGACAATGTTCATGGGTAGGCGGTGTTTGGGATTTACCAGAAGAGTTCGGTACTGAACTAAAATCACAATATGAAAAGATCTGTGAGTTTTTTGGTTTCAAAATTATAGGTGAGGGAATGGAGGTAAACTGTTCACTTTCAGCGAATAAAGCTTGCGCTTGATTGTTGAACGGTAAATGGATTTAATTTCAAAATCTGGGGAGTTTTGCAAAATCATCTTTAAAACTGCCGATAGCACGAATCCATTTAAGGTGAATCATTTGATGGCAATGATGGGATACTGCAGTTTAATCACCTCATCGCTTGCAATACATAAAATGTTGAAAACTTGTGTCAAATGTCCAATACTACCGTGATCAACTGGATTGTGTAACACTCCTATACAAAGTTCAAATCATGGTTTAAAACGTTTAGGCAATTTTGCACTTGAGGATCCATGTCTTCCTTCATTAATTAATTCACATTAAATTCACACAACACATAACACCTAAAACAAAACTTTCAATTTGATTTGAAGTTTGTCAAGTACCTACTTTCAATAGTCTAGGCTTAAATACTGACCCTACTTTGAACGTATGTAATACAGGGTGTTCCAGAATAACCTTTCACATTTTGGTAACCACTGATCTGTGTTCAAGAGGAGCTAGGGGAATGGTAAAGGCGGTTCTAGGTAGCCAAAGCATGCCGAATTATGTTTCAATAGTTATTTTTTGCCCTGGAGAAGTAGATGGCTGCACAGTGTACTTTTACTGTGAGGTCCTTTTTTAAAAATAAAGACTCCCGGACCCCTTTACTTTACTCATCAGTAACAAAGCTCATTTTTAACTAAACAGTGAAGTGAATATACAGAATGTGCGCTTCAAGTGTACAGAGAATCAGTTGATAATACTCGAGAAACCTCTACACTCCGCCAAGTTGACTGTTTGGTTGGGCGTGGCTAAGTTTGGTGTAGTGGGACCATGTGTGTTTAATGAAACAGTAACGGTGAGGGGTAAGGCAAAATGTTGAACGAGTTTCTTGTTCCTGAACTGAAAGGCAGACGATTATATAGTGTATGTATAGTTACTTACTTGGTTACAACATGTTGGAGCTACCTATCATTCAGAGACCAACACAATATGTTTAGCGCATGAGCACTTCGGTCATTGAATAATTTCGTTGAACACAGAAATTTAATGGCTACCTCGATCCCCTGATTTTTCCGCCTATGATTTTTTTTATGGAGTTACCTCAAGTTAAAAGTGTATCAGGATGAATCTAGAACTCTAAAACATCTTCTAGGTGATATTAATCGTGAGTTGAGACTGATTGGAAGAGAAGTGTTCAATAATTCGAAAAAATGTTTGGTTGAATGTGTCAAAAATGATGGAAAATATCTCGATGGAAAAATTTTTAAAACTTTATTTTTAATGGAAACTCAAATATATGGTCTAAAAACGGCATGTTTCTACTTCATTTTGGTTGTAAAAGAATTTTTGTAAACATTTTTCTCTCAGAGTAATAAGAAAAACAAATGTGAAAGGTTATTCTGGAACACCCTGTACAAAAACAAAATTTTAAAAACGTAAAAGTAATTATAAATTTGGAAAGTAGATGAAAAAAGCTGCAGTTTGACTGTACTTTGCTGTAACTTTCTGGTCAAGGGGATTAACAAAACAGGAAAGGCACATAAAACAACAGAAGACCCATGTATTCCAAAAACCAAAAAAAGTGGGCAGTAGAAATTTTTTTTGAAATTTTTTCATGTGCATAAATTTTTTTTACAAAAACAATAATTTGGTGATCTCGAAGCACAGAATTATTACTGTAGTAAAAAAAATGTATGCGCTAATTAAAATTTAAAAAAAATTTTTGGTCAATTTTTTTTGACTTTTGGCCCTACATGAATCCTATTTCATTTGCCTTTCCTGTTTTGTTCAACCCCTTCCTTTTTTCTTTTTTTTTGTAGGTTTCGTAATATTATTAAACCAATACACTACGCCTTAGGCTTATAAGTACTTATGCCATAGTGTTGCAGTCATGTTGCAGCAAAGTACAGTCAAATTGTAGCTTTTTTTAAATCTATTTTTCGAATACATAATCACTTTTACGGTTTTAAAATCTGGTTTTTGTGTTATACGCGTTCAAAGTTGTCTGAAAATGATAGATGAGCCGGTAGAGTATTTTATAGGAAGGATGTCCAAATGTGGAAATTGATACCTAGTTATATTAATTGACTGGTGACTGTGACAATTTGGAAAAAATATCGAATTGAATTGGATATTTTGGTTAGATCAAGTGTTGATCGAAGATGATACGATTGTGGTACATTATGCGAATCTCGTACTATTGCTCTATTAAAATAGTGCTATCTTGTTGAAAAATTAAAATATTGCTTACTAGACGATCTTCAGTCGCCAGATGAACAAATTGATCATTCTTTCCACAGTGTTTGAATTTTATTGAAAAAATTTTGTTGATTAGTTTGTTTTAAAAGTGGAAGGTAAGTAGGTATTCGAATCACCCTCCAAGTTTCTAAATAGAAGTCAAAAAGTACCCACTCTACAACGTACCCGTTTTCTGCTAAAGTGCTCAAAAATCATTGCTCACCTATTTATTATTATTATTATTGTTGTTGACGTTGTTGTTTCGACGTTGCAGAGGGGAACGGTGTTCTTGGTTGGCTTCATCATTTTCACGATTCTGATTTTGGAATTGCATTATGTCGTCTTCGTACATGTGAAAAATTCTATCATACAGAGTGCGCATGTGAGGATTCACCTAAAAAAACGAGAAGTACTCGTATATTGCACCACATCAGTTTGAACCAATGATTTGAAATCTTGATTTTGAAATTATGATCCGTATGCTTTTCAATATTTCTATGATTTCTGTCGCAAATTGTAGTTTCAATTCAATTTTTAAATAACAGAACGCCAATTTAATCGAGATCCCTCTTGAAATTCGAATTTTTATTCGCAAGACTGACTCGCCTGTAGCTCTGTGACTGCTCAGAATAGGTATGTTGTTTATTTTCCTGTAGAGAAGTATTTTTCTGGTAAAGAAAACGAATCTGCCGAGTCATGATCTATGTTTATTGTTTACCGTATTACAACGCGCGACGTACTTTATTAAAAACAAAGAAATAATCGACTAAAGGATAAAAACAAGGAAGAGGGAATCTTCGGCGAGGTAATCTAATTATTACCTCAGACCGCATCACGTATCGTGTAACATGAGACCGCAAACCAACGGTTCAAATACCAACCTCTTCGTCTTCTCCTCCTGTATACGAGTCTTACGTTCTTGGAAAGAGTCACCTAGATAATTACCCACGGGTTTGGATATCCAATCCGTAAGTACAGCTCGATAATGAAACGACGAAGAGGACGCGATAGATGACGCGTAAAGTACCCAAACTCTGCGGTATTTATCGGATTGGTGGCCTGTGTCTCCGCTAATTTACCAATACACTTCTTGCTTCGAGTACTTGACTTGTACCTGACACATGAAAACCATCACTAAATCATTCCTACCGGTGTGGCGGTAGCGGTGGAGGTGCTGTGCGCGCAAATGAATTACAGATATCAACACAAGGTGTATAGGTATACACAGGTACAACCTTGGGACTCCAAGTGGCTACCTTAATTGCTGGACATCGGCGGTTGTTGTGGCTTGTCCAAGATGCTACACGCCATTTAGGCGTAACAATCTTTTACCAATCGAAAAATGAAATATATCGTGAGAAATGAACAAGCAGATAACGAGAAAAGAATTGGCGGGAAATGAAGCGTGTCGTCGTAATCTTAGGCGTGTTCTCTGCATCATCTTTCAGTACGTAGCTATAGACGAAGAGCAAAGTATTGACTGCTTCACCCTTCTCGTTCCATTTTTCTCGATCTTACCCCGTTGGCTTACTCTTTCTTTCTTACATCTTCTGTCTTTTACACTACGCTGCATTGGATATTAAAGTACCTAATGTTGAACGAAAACTTGTGGATTCGTTTAATGCATAATAATTTTCGCTTCGTTTGACATATTCTCTATCCTTTTCCTTCATTCCACCAGTGTTGGCTTGGCTTGGCTTATGTATCTATAGTATACAAGTCGACGCGACGCGAAGTGGAAATAGTGAACGCCAGACGCGCCCAAACAACACAGCACCGCGAAGAATGGAAAAATATCGGTGTAAAGTGGAAGTATACGAGAATACCAGACGAAATTACATTAAAAACAATTTCCTGTTACACGTATCACTTTAGTTGAAATAAATCTTCCTATGTATAGGAAAAAAGAAGAACGCGAAAAGAATCTAATAAATCTCAAAATGTGTCCGATGTACTTAAGATTGCGTTTTCTTCTCTTTTGAAGTCTCGAAATACACCTATGTTTTGATGAAAGATGGTGTCTTGCGAGAATGAAAGACTTAAATTAATTTTGAAAATTGGAAAAAAGGGTTTGGTGAAATTTTTTTTGGAATTTTCGAATGCTTCAATTTTTATTATTTGTTGCGTGAGGGACCCTTTTAAAAGGCCTGGGTGAATCCTGAAATGCGATGTAAAAATGCTTTAGATTTCTTGGATTAGATTAACACAAGTATCACTTTGATTCAATGTTCACTCCCTAGCCCCTTGAAGCCATTTCGGAAATGATGGACGGATTTATTTGATTACTCTCCAAATCTAACCAGGCAAAAAATCAAATAGGGTTGATTTTGCAACTGTATAAGGATGTGGTGTTCATCCGAAGTATGCTTTCACTCACTCATTACTTCTAATGAAATCATATCAAACTGTTGCAAAATTAGCCCAATTAGATTTTTTGGCTTGTCGGATTTGGAGGATAATCAAATAAATAAGTATCATTTCCGAAATGGTTTTAAGGGGCTGGGGAGCGAACTGTGAATCAAAGTGATACTTGTGTTGATCTAATTCAAGAAATCGAAAGCATTTTTACATCGCATTTCAGGATTCATCTGGGCCTTCAAAGGTTGAATGAACCATTTGAAAAATGGCTCGAGAGAACAGCAGATGACATTCTGCGAGAATTTGTCTCTTGTGTTATAAAAATTATTGTAAGTTACAAGTTGTTTCAATGTGGAAAGCAAATGAAGACTTCTTACTGCTAAAATTGAACATAAGAAAATGATCGAAATTAACGACTGTTTGTTCCAAAAAAACGCGAATCTGTTAATTTGAGAACTATACGACCTGTGGTTTTTTCGAAATATTTTCGATCGTAAAAAATTTTTAGTGGCCGTGCTTTCGGATGTAGTCTTTGGCCATATTATAGCCCCATGGGATAGCCTAAATTCAAACTTTTTGCTGCCACCTTCGCTCTGGTTGGGTGCGAGGAAGGTGGAGCTGGCTGCCGGATTAAATCCAGTGCTGGAATGCGAGACTGCAGAAAATGACGATCCTGGAACGTGATGACAGTGATGTAGTACTCTTTTGCCCCTGAAAAGGTAGTACATTAGTAGTAGTGGTGGTAGTTGACCGGCCGCAATCCGAAGTTTCTTTTTTTTCAAAAGCACTTGGGAAATCTGCTAATGGCTTTCAGATTATCCTGAAAAAATTTTTTCAAGTAAACAAAGGTAACTTTAGTGCCCAAAAAAAGCTGTAAGAAGTAACCAGAAAGTGGCTCACAGAGAAAATGTTTTTAAAAAGTCGGCCGATGACCACTGAGATCGAATTTTTGTTATTTATTCCTTTATGGGAGAGGAACTTCTTTGCATCTTTCACCGATGGCGCTGCATTTTGGGGGTTCAGTTTCTTCAGTCAGTGTGATCGTTGTATCTCTGCGGCATGAATTTATTTGAAGTCTCCCACGCCTCCGCGTTGGCAGATTTTCTCTACCTTTGCACTAAAATAAGAATTTTTAAATTAATGGCTATCCGAATGAATGGTTGGTAGGTGTGAATGCATTAAGTAGGATATACTTACAACATGTGGTTTTATGGATCACTGTTTTTGTGTTTTGTGCCAAACTAGAATGATTTTTTTTTCAATTTTTAGAAAGTGCAAAGAAAAATCATCTTATTTCTGTACAAAATGAAAGAAAAAACGAACAAAAACCCATGTAGATATGTGAACATACAGTTATTTTCTAGAAATTTGTTTCCCACTAATCATCCGAAAATTTAAAAAAATTCAGTAAATTTTACATAATTTTTTCTCGATTTTTTTTAAATTGGCAATAATGACCAAAAACTTTCCACTTCTGTATTCGAAAATAATTCCTCGGTTTCAGAAATGATATCTTTCGATATGGTTTGGCGTAGTTGATGCGAAATATTGAAAAGAGAATATTTTCAGAACACGAATTTGCCCAAAAATGAAGCAATTTGAGAGTTTTCAATTGCTCAGTAGAACCCTACTAGTGGTTTTGAATTTTGATTACGCAGAATCAAAAAAAAGGTCAATTTTTCCAAACAGATTGAGTAGGAGCTAGAGCGAAAATGCTACGATTTTGTTTATTCAAAAATGCTCCTTCTTTGAAAGCTCGTATTTTCCCGTCAGATAAACCTCCGGAGCAAATATTTTTTCTGAATGACTTTCAACTAAATTTGGTAAAAATCGTGCGACTTTTTTTTCGCAATCCATCATAATTCATAGTCATTGTAAAACTATCCGGCCGTTAAATTTTGAAAAAGAAAACTTACATAGGCACTTGTACTGTTGTATGTGCCTACATTTATTATCTACATTCAAAAAAAAATCGATAAAGTTTAGGTAGAAAGCTGATATCTGTTTTGTTTTTATCCAAGTATGATTTTTGACATCTTCAATTTTCCTGCGCTCTTTTTGTGTGAATTTTTCTCAAAACGGAAACCAAAAAATACTCAAAGCCCCTCACTAATCAATGTGGGAGATCGGAAACAAAACATGGACAAGTTTTTGCTTCCTACCTCAATTTTATTAAATTCTGATTTTTTTTTCAAAGAAACAAATTACATATTTTGAATTTTTAAAACTTCGTCAAAAATCGAAAAATAAAATAAAACAGTTCAAATTTTGCTCGGGCATGTATTTTTATTTGCTCCTCCGATTTTTTTATCCAGTCCAAAAAAAAATTCTGTCAGTAGGCTCACGACATTGACAATTAGAATTTTCACAATTCTACTGCCCTTAATGTTGTCGCTGTAGGCAACCGCTTAGTCTTACCTACCGACTACTATGAGAAACATGGCTCGTGTGGTTTCCATTTCGTAATGTTGACTTCTGTTACTTCGTTTTCGACAATATGTGCAGGTACAATTGGTCCGGTGAAAACTTTATACATACCTTGATATGAATAAACGAACTTACGTGGAATTAATTTTCAATTATGGAATATGATATTTGTCGGCGACTTGAAGCAACTCCTCCGCCAATGTTTCCATATTGGACGAATCCTCCGTATGCAAGAATTACATATTTATTTGAAAAATAAAACTTCGCCAAGTAATGCTGAATTCAGAATGGAAACGAAAATACGATTGACTTTATGATTGCAATTTTCGTTTACCAACTAATTTATTAAATATGTTTTTGTTGTTAGAAACACTGTCTTCCTACGAGTACTTTGCACCGTCAAACGTTGGCAGAATTTTGCAAAATTGTATGTACGTCTCATTTCTTCCTATCACCGTATAGTTGCTCCTTTTGTGATCTACTGAACTATAAATAAACATGGCAGTGCTCTTCCTCATCTACCTCGTGTAATTACATCAATTCATCTCGAACTTCTCTTTTTATTATTCACCATCCAGTACTCTCGTTTTCGCATCTGGAAAAAAAATACGAAAAAAAGAAAAACACGCAATCTCGTGTACGAATTTCATTAAAATGATTAAAATTAAGTACCTCGCTTGTTCTGTGTATATTCAGCGAGACACTTGCGAAAAAAAGCACGTTCATTTTTAAACGACAATTTTGTCGTCGACGTACTGAGTATTATTACGTAATGAAATTCAAGACAATGTGTCTTCTCGTTTCTTATGTTTTTTTTTCATTCTGTACATATTTTTTTTCTTTTTAATTTTCAGGCAATTTTATTCAATAATACTGATCTGAGAGACGATTTTGTTGGTTGTTTTCGTTATTACCTTCACCTTTTCCTTTAAACACATACGCCTATCTCGTAGCATACCTACTTATACATATAATTTGTTTGTGTAGTGAGTATATATGGTTTAAGCACACGCTACAATCCAAGGTGTACGTAAGAGATATACATATATATAGCTGTAGTGCGAGTTTAGATTAAGGCATCTTTTATGATATCTAAAGGTTACCATAAAAAAAAGCTATTTGCGAAAATAGCTTTCTTTCATGTTCGCGTCAAAATTAAAATCTCCCAAGGGTACGAACAATACTTATTACATATTTCGTTATGCAGGTTTTGTTTTTACTTGGTGTGTTTTTTTTCTTATTATTTTCATTTTTACTATCTTCTTACCTAAGCAACGAAAATTTTCAGCACCTGTACCTGTAGGTGCTTGTACCATACGTATAGGTTACCAAAATAAAGAATCTCAGAATCTTGCCATGTAGCTGCATTATGATGTACCCGTCGACCAAATGTTGCGTGTAATTGGTTACCTAATACGTATTACCTACCTGTGCAATGTGCACGAATCATTTGCCAAAATCTGGTCTACCTTTATAGTAATTCATTTCAGAGAGACCAGTCTACTCGCATATTTGTGAATTCGAATCAAGGTCGACGATTTCTTTCTTTCTTTTTTTGCTTTTAATAGGGAAATATCAGAAATTCACTCATATACCGAGTGATTGTTTTTACTGGTTTTTTCCCCTAACCCGAGACTGGACAGAAATTACTTACCTGTATTTGTTCGTCAGACGTGGAGAAAACACGCACAGGAGAGTAATTTACAATTAACTAAACGCTTATTAAATATCGAACTCGTGTATTGGGGAGATGATTGTGTGTACTCAGTGCAACCCTTTTTAGTGTTATTCTGCACGCGATAAACCTGTTAATAGTTTTCCCCTTCTGTGTTTTTTTCAATTATTAATCATCGTTGTGTACCTTTTGACGTTTAAATTTGTCCATTCGGTTCTTGTAGTGGTGGTCCATTGAAGAATAAAAGACCAAGAGAGGGGGGTTGAAATGTCGTGTCGTGACTTTGTGGCTGAGTTTAGGGCTAGAAATTGAGTTCATCTTTGAAGATGAGGGTAATGCGATTCATTAATTCATTATGTACAAATAATGGGTTCTTGGGTAATTATTTTGGAGGGGGATGTCCCTTTGGAATTTGGACTGAAAGTTGGTACTTTTTAGTGAGTTTAAATGCTGTCTATTATGGGTGACTCTTGGTGATTTGTTTAATTTTGTCACTGTTTTGATCGCATGGTGTCACCGGCCAAAAAAAAGTACAGATTTCGAAAATGGGCTTGAAAAGTGCGAAAAAACAATTTTTTTTCTGTATAAAGGACGATTAAAATTAGAATAAATGAAAAAAAATGGATTTTTGCCCTCATAAATCGTAAATTTTCAAAAGCTTGTGCCCTCGTTTTCTCGTCTGTTTTTGAATTGAATCTTCAAAGATCAAATGAGAAGGCACGAATAAAAGAAAAGTTCTTGTGACTGGTATTTTTTTCATTGAAAATTTTTTATATACGTGGGGGGAGGGGGTGAATCGAAGTAAATGCCTATGTGCGAAACCTTTTTTTAATAGATAATCGAAAAAGTAATTGATCATCTTACAATTACTAAACTCATTCATGTCCATTCATGATTGTCTTCATTCAAGTACTTCAACGATGACATGGAATGGAAATTTCTCCGGTCAACTGGCAGGTATCTATACTGTTTTTTCTTTGCCTTGAACGAAGACATCTTGTTCATTTTTTAGATATAAGTCTTTCGCTCTTTGGCATAATGCGAATGTTGGTCTAGGAGTGAAATTTGTATCTGGTCTTTTACGAAAATTATTGCTGTCCATGTTTTGAGTGCGTCCTCTTCTACTTATGTGCGGGGTAAATTGGTTTTGAAGGACCACTTTCCTTTGCAAACAATTATACGTCCGTTTAAAAATGAGTGGCTAAAAAGTCAGTATGCTGATTTTAACATTTCCAAAAGTTTTAGTTTTTTGTAAAAGAAAAATAAAATCAAAAACTGAGCATCCTAGAAAAAAACTAATGACATTATGTCGATTGAAAATTCAATTCTCTACAATTTGGGTCAGGTGTAATTTTTTTTTTAGGACGCTTCGTTTCGCCTCCAGATAGAATTTTTTTGAAATGAACTTTTGAAAAATTATTTGCAAATTGAGTTTCATGAAAATTGATTTGGAGGCGAAACAAAGCGTCCTACAGAAAAATTAAACCTGACCAAAATTTTTGAAAACTGAATTTTCAATCGACATTACTTATGTCGTGATTTTTTGATTTTTTCTTCAAAAAACCGTAACTTTTTGAAATGTGAAAATTGGAATACTGACCTTTTTAGCCACTAAAACGAATTATCGAACACCTGTAATACAAAAAAATTAAACCCAGTGCTGATGGAGGTTATTAAAATTATTTAATTTGTGATACAATGAGAAGTAGAATTGTTTGACCGTAGATAAAATGTGCAGGTATTCAAATAAATTGAAGCAAAATATAAAAATTGAGTAAGTACATACATAATGTAAAATGTACCAGAGTGAAGTTGAAGGGAAACTTCTTATCATTTGAATGAGTACATCTGTATTTTTATTTTTTTATTTTCTAAATTCTGTTGCAATATTACAGCCACATTGATCCTGTTTTTGAATTTTATGGGGAAAATTGAAATAGATGTGCGGGGCGGCGATTTCGTTCGATTATAAATAATTTCATGTAAGCATGTTAGATTTCTAAAGAATTGAAATTCGAACCCCGACTGCCAAAAAATCAAAAACTTTCTTGCAATCGTGACAAATTGCTCTCGTGCCATTTTCGTTGTTAAGTCTATGTACTCGTGCTGTGAAGTCAATCGAAAATTCAAAACCAAATACAGTGAACAATTCGGCGTTTGTATCAGGCTACCTCTCGCACTACGCACACTTAATTATATGCTACCTATAGTTACAAGATATAATATTCTCTTCACACTAAAATTATTATTCTCAAATTACCATTTGATTTTTCGAAGAAATACTCGATTCGAAGGCATTTATTACCGCAGCAGCTGACGTGATGTAGTTGAATGAGATGAATAATCATACGAGTATAACCAATTCAACCATCCTACTTTATTTCTCCCTACGTATTTCATTGATGAAGTATTGTCGATTGGGTAGACCTGCTCGTAGATCTCGAAACAGTGTAACTGCATCTTCACAGGACTCTTTCATGTTCGAAATCTTACTTTTCAAGACGTGAAATAATAATCAATAATTTTTTTGAGAAAAACCGGAAGCGAAATTATACCGCACTAGGGTCGTACTATTTCCGAACATCGCTGGTCGCAATCAACTGCCCAACAAAGTCATCAATCGCTGCTGCGAAATCTTGGACGGAAATTGCTGTCTTCAAAACAGAGACGACAAACCTACTGTACTGCTACCGCATTATCGTTACACCTAAACGTAAAACCATTATACGGTTCAGTCTACCTGTTAATTTACCAAATTCCGGGTAATTTATAAACATAGTATCGTAACTGGAAGAATGCATTAAAGTAGCCGCATTCTCATTGTTGCCATTACTTCCACGCGCACCTTTCCTTCATCTGCTCTACAGAAGCTATAGGAAATTAAAAGGGTTTCCTCTATTCATTATACACATACAATGAACAATGAAACGCCAAACCATCTTATGTTTGTAGTTAGTTTAGTACTCGATGATTAACATAGAAATTTGCACCCTCCTATAAGATGATCATAAAAACCAATCCCCTATTTTTCCACATCTTCGTTGTAGTAAGATCAGAGAGAAAGAAAAAAGCTGCCTGAAATACGACGAATCTGTCCCAAGACACAGCATTGTAGATACCTACTACTTGAGTATACTTTTCTTATTAACTCGACGACTTCGGTACCGAGCCGCGCATCGTCCTCATATAGACGATCGCATTTCGAGGGTGTATTTTAAGCCAGGACCCGCGCTAAAGGGCTTTTTCTTCGCTAAAAACACACCGTACACAAATAATTAACGCCAAAGCTCCGGCTACGGGGGTTCTCATCCCTTATACTACAATTAATAGGTTATACTCTAGACCGAAAATCGAGCAGGGAGGCAGGAAAAATACGCCATATTAACCCCTTATTAATAGTACAGCACAACACACGGTCGAATATTAATTTAAGGGTGAAAAATACGCACTACGTACCAAGAGGCGACGACAACTACGAAATATTCGTCGTTGTCGTCAACACCACATGTACCCGGAACCTGTACACGTACAGTAGGACGAAATATTAGTTGTAGTTTTTGGTTTTGGTTCGCGATGTACAGGGTGTCCAAGGAGTCGAGTCGTGGTTTCTCGAGTGTTGATTCGCTTTTTTTTTTCAACTGTGTTTAAGGGATTGCTCGATCAACTAGAATCAACTAGAGAGATGGGGAAGGATCAAACGTACCCAATGATACAAATTCATCTTATCTCATTTCTATTGAAATTCCAGCTGTAAGTATATGGTTTTCGATGATTAGATGGCAAAAATCCTCTTGCAATCAGCATGATTTGGCTTGCGCAATTGCACACCTGAGACAATTTATCTCCAGAGAAAATTCCTCTCGCGAGAAAATTTTTCATGTAAGATAATTAATCTTGTGTGCAAATATCTCGTGTGAAAATTCATCTCCTGAGACAATTTCATGACAATTCAAGAAAACAAATACCTATGAAATTTGAAATAAAAATAAAAACCGAGATGTCAAAACTTTTTCAAAAGTAATATTAAAATAAAATTCTGATAGTAAACTGATATTTTACAAGTAAAGTATTAAAATTGCACAGTTGATTGATCGATATTCATGTGTAATCTGGTTGTACACAAAAAATTAGGAGTTACCATTGTCATTGGAAGGGGAAAGCATAGTACTTGATGGGTAATGTTATGAGCAACTCTTCTCAGGTACTCCATGAGATCCTCATCTTTTGTTTCCGGGAATTTTGAAACAAAATTTTGCAATTTGAGGGTGGCACCTCGATAAACTTGTTTTTTCTGTGGAGGTTCACTAGCAATCGTTTGCTCATACCGAGCCTCAGTTATACACTGCACCTTTTTTATTTCATGTCATTATGAATGAAAGTTTGATAATGAAATGGTGCATGTTTTCTACATTATGATGGATTTCCTTACGAAATAAATTTTCACACGAAATCAATTTTCTCAAGATGAATTTTCTATGGAGATAAATTGTCTGAGGTGTGCAATTGCGAACGATACATTGTCCGGATACTAATCAGCATTCCATATATCTACATAAATGGACGATTCCTTATTGAGCAGATTTTGATCATTTGAGCCTTTTGATCAAAATTATCTCAGAGATGGTTCATTTGAGCTCATACCTAAGTGATGAATTTCATTTCAATTTTATTTTTTGAAAAAATTCCAAATCTAGAACTTTGCTGTGGGCTTTACAAAGGCTTAAAACCACTGCAAAATCATCTCTGAAGGGTCAAAAATGAGATGTACACCGAATTAGCAAGGTGATGATCATTGTGAAGTTCATTTACACAATCTGTAACTTGAAAATTAAGTGCAGCTGCTGAAACTTGGTCCCATATTTTCAAAATATTTCTTTGTCGGTTCAAATCCAAATTTTGTTCCGATAATTACCTATTTGATTATTTAAAAAAAAAAATGATGATAATAAAAATGAATAAATCATGCTATGTGAACGAGATAAGCTTAAATTTTGTTTGCATCTTATTTCCGACCTCTCGAGTCAATTAATGATGGTTTCAAACCGTTCTGGAGCCTCCAGCGAATTTTGATGGTGAATTTGAAAAACTAACGAGTAATGAAAAATTGAAGTACGTAGGCGCTTAATTTTCAAAAATTGAATTTCTCAAGTGTATTTCTATCAAATGTTTCAATTTTACAGACTTTTCTCCTCCTCCTACCGCCTTCTCAGGGAAACGAATTTTGATTTTTTTTTTCATTTTCTCCCCAACTGGTCAAACGTAATCATCGCACTCGAACTCATATAGCATGCGTTCCCAACGGTCCAGTTAAGTCTAAGGTTGTTGTTTAAAGCAAGTGGTAAACGATCGAAGCAACAAAGAGCGCTATCAGGTGGTAAATGATAATCAAAGCAAAAGTAATAAAATATTGATGATGATTTTCTCCCCAAATTTGGATTTTAAACAATTTTCAAATGAATTTCAGCACCTGAAACTTTGGGTGGTTGAGTATTTTCGGAGTCCTCAAAATTTGTTGTCAAGGTTGGGAGACTAAATTGACCAGTGACCACTTACAGGTGAGAAAATGTGAAAAATCAATGCGTACTCTGCGTCTAGAATGTCGAGAGATACGTATTTTGATTGCATTTTCAGGCCTAGGGGCAATCCAATTGGGTTGAAATTGTTTCATTGCCATGTTTAGATTGAGGGAATAAAATTAGGTACTCCGATTGTTAGGTACCCTTTTCGCGATAGTTCAGTCTGAAATCTAACATATTTCATGAAAAATATGATCAAAAAATCAAATTTCAATAAATTGTGCGAAATATTAATTTCAAAAAAGTGTCTTTTAGAGCAGCTCATCTCGCTGAATACGAATCCACGAAGTTTTGTTTTTCAAGTGGTACCTGGTTGTATCCAAATTCCAAACCAGAAGTATTGATCACAGCTTGTCGGACACCCTGTACATATTTGTATGTTTATCGAAGTACGTTAAATCCAATAACCTGAACCAGTATTAACGCCTAAATAAAATTTATAACGAATACTTGACGTTATAAAAGTTCATATAAGCGTAGGTACGAGTACAAGTGGTAAAAATACCAACACCACCGCATCGACCAAAAGAGTTTTCCAACCACCCTCCTCCTTCTTGTCCTAGCCACCTCGTTCTTTCCTTCCTGCGATGGTTTAGGTCGGCGACGACGACGAAATGAAACCTACATACGTAAATCAGCCCACCCTTATGGAATTTATCGCCCTATTAAACCAATCGCATAACGCCAATCCAAACGGTAAATTTTGATTTCCCGTTAATTACCCAGCGGTCGGCTGCGTATACAGTTCGGGTTCGTGTTAAACGAATAACTACTACAAGTACCTGCTAAATGGACGTCGATGCTCGACCAGGACGGATACGCCATCAATCATTGGACAATACGGTATAGGTATTAGGTACGTCGTGCTTGCGATTCCGGAATCTGGCGAATGCTTTGTTGAGCTCTATGTCGACAATTCAGTCGATGCTGTCGCCATTGCGAACTTATATTGAGAGACCACTCTTCGTGCGTTTAAATTAACCTCGTGATGGTTGTGTGAGTAATTTATTTTCGTATGGGAGCCGTTCTCTCTTGCTCACTTTTGTTTAGCTGTGCTTTTTAGTCGTTGTGGTGTTCAGTGCTTGAATACTATGTAAAGGTGGAGGACGAAAGGTCACTTACTATACCTACCCGTGTACTTGAAATTGCTAAAGGTGTGTATACGAGTTATCAACATAAGAGTGGATGACAAATTTCCTCTATCGACTTGTCTTACGAGGCTGAAATTTTAATCAGCGATGTTGAACAGGTTGAAACGACGCTCCGATTTTTTTTCAGACCCAAAATTCGAAATTGGTCCCCTCAGATCCCAACATTTTAAGGCCCTTAAAACTGTTTGTGGAGGCTGCCACTCGAAAAGGCTGCTTTCTATGTCCTAACAAAGGGCTCCTCCAATTTGTAGAATTTATCATTCATTTTTCGCAGTTTTGATTTTCCAAAATCTTGGAAAAATAGTCTCTCAAAGTCTAGCTCTTTTTTTTCTTTTTTTTTTTGCAAAGAGCGAAAAGTCGAAATTTGATCTGCGGCATGTAAAGAGCTGAAATCGTTACCACCGCTTCCTGGGGGCTTGAAAAAAAAATGCTTTAATTTTTTCGGTCACAAATTCCAAAATCTACCCCCTCCCCCTTGTGAAAAAATCGAAAATCAAGGTTAAATAAGTATTGCACTTAGCACGTTTATATAACAAAAAACCAAAATTACCGTAGAAAAACACTTCAACACAGTAGCTTCCTTTTATTACATAGGTATTACAATAACAAAAAAAATTACCATAAAATAAAATATGAAAATTATTAATTACTCAGGTACCTAGACCTACAAACTTACAAAAATTAAGAAATAGCCGCATATAAGTAGGTACATAATTATTAGGGAGTTAATGTTATTATAAAGTGTCAGTATTGGGCGTAGAGTTGTATTCTCAGTAATCGAAAAACTTCTAAATTGGTATTTTGACTAGTCACCGATCAAAAACAAGGGAAAATTGTTAGTTATTACGTGCAAGGTACTGTGTACCTATCTATTCGTACCTATTCATGTACGTATTCTCGTATGTGTTATCTTTATCTTGTTGAAATATATTTTACTCGTTTGTTGGCCATGCCACGGTGTGGTTCTATTCTTCTTTCTCTCGTACGTATATATCTACGTTGGTCTCTCTCTCGCATATTCTAACATGGTAGCGAGCGTTAACTTGTTTTAAAGTGCAACTTTTTGAACTTTTCGCGGTTTTGGCGAGTATTTTGTGAATTTTTGCAGTTTTAATATGAGCTTTTTGTAAGTTTGAACTCGTTTTACGCGATTTACGTATTGGTATTACTGTGTGTCGCGATATGTCTCAGTCAAACGACAGATCACCGGTTCCTCTTTTCGATGGCATTGGATATTCTGCCTGGCGTTTTCGTTTGGAGCTGTTTCTTGAGGAAAAAGAGTTGCAAAAATGGCTCACTGAGGCTCCTACTTCGGCGGACGATAAGAAGGCGGACTTAAAGGCGAGAAATTTTATCGTAAGGTTTTTGTCAGATAATCTACTAGAGCTAATTTCGAACGAGTCAACTGCGTTTGGTATGATAACCAGATTAGATGAAGTTTATCAGCAGCAAAATGATGCTCTTCAGATCCTAGCTGTCCATGAGCTAAATATGTTACAATTTTGCCCGGAAAAAGAAACTCCCAACGATTTCGTTGCCAAGTTCAATACGGCTGTAAATAAAATCCGAGATGCTGGTAAACCTATGGACGAAAAGTCAAAGCTCCATAGCTTTATATTAAAGTTACCAGATTCGATGGGCCATATTTCGGATATCGTTGATGTTTTACCAGAGGGAAAATCGAAGTTGTCATATGTCCAATCCAAGTTTATCACGCACGGCGCAAAGTTACTTACCAATGAGCCAAAAGAAAAATCAAGTACACCAGTGTCGTCTATATCTGCGGCCAAATCAGAAGTTGAAGAAAGAGTAGAAGGTGCCGAGGTGTTTAAAGCTCAAAGAGGCAGATCTCATCAATCGAATCACTCTAGTCAATCCGGTAATCGTGTTTGTTATTATTGTCATAAACCTGGTCATTTAAAGAAAGATTGTTGGCAGAGGAGTAATTCTAATCGAGGTAACAATCGGAGGGGTAGAAGTAATAATTATCGTGGTAGAAATTTTGATAATAGTAATAATGGTAGAAATTATGATAATGGTAGAAATAATGATAATAGTAGGAATAATTACGATAATAATGGTGGAAATAATCGTAGAAGGGAACCTAGAACGTTTTTGGTTGAGGTAGGGCCTCATGATGTGTCTAATAATTCTTGTGTCGTAAATTCTAGTTCAACTGGCCAAATGAAATGGCTCTTGGATAGTGGGTGTACGGATCACCTTGTTAATGATAAAAAGTACTTTTCAAAATACATTGAATTAAAAACACCTATCAATGTGAAAATGGGTGACGAATATCCGTTGAGTGCCAAAATGATAGGCACAATTAATGTCGAATTTAGAGTAGGTTCCGAAGTAGTGCCATGCACAGTGAAAAATGTTCTGCTTGTTGAAGAAGTGCCTTATAATCTCCTTAGTTCTGGTAAACTCGATGATGCTGGGTATTTTTGTTTGACTGGTCAAGGAAAAGTGGAAATTACGGATGAGAATGGCGAGATGGTTGCTATTGGTCGGAAATCAGGGAAACTTTACGAAATCGAGTGTGATTATTTTTCTGATTTGGATAGTTGTGTAAATGTTGCGTCTGTGGAAAAAGATAGGAAATTTTGGCATAGAGCACTTGGGCATGTTAATTTCTTTGATTTACGAACTTTGTGTAGGGAGCAAGCTGGTGATGGTCTTCCTGATGAAATTCCTAGCGATTACGTAAACTGTGATATCTGTGACAGAAATAAATTGAAAAAATTGCCTTTTAAAAAAAATTGTAGGTTTCGAGCTCGTCAAGTTATGGAAATTGTTCACACAGATGTCAGTGGTCCTCACAGCACCCTCGGATACTTAGGTCAGAGATATTTCGTTACATTTATAGATGATTTCAGCAAGTATGTTGCTGTGTATACGATTAAGTCGAAAGATGAAGTTTTACAGTGTTTTCAGCATTATTATAATGCTATGTGTACTCTGACTGGAAAGAAAATCAAGTATCTGAGGTGTGATAACGGTAGGGAATATATCAACAAGCATTTCTATTATTTTGCGAAGGAGAAAGGTTTCAAAATTCAGAAGGTACCTCCATATACTCAAGCTTTGAATGGTGTAGCTGAGAGATATAATCAGATTATTATGAATCGATCTATGTGCCTGTTTGATGAGTCAAATTTGGATAGAAAATATTGGCCTGAGGTTGTCAAAACGTCTGTTTATTTGGGTAATCGAATAATGGCAAATTCTCAATTGAGTGTGACTCCTTATGAGATAATACATGGTCGGAGGCCAGATCTCAGCAATGTTGTATTGTATGGTTCGTCTTGTTTTGTCCGTGTACCTGACCAGAAAAGAGTTGATAAATTTTCGAAAAAAGGTGTACAAGGTACAGTTGTTGGGTATGGTGATACTGGGTATAGAGTTTTAATTGCTGGTGAAATTGTAATAAGTCGTCATGTGAAAATAATCGATAGTAGTAAAAGTAGGATCGTCTATCTTGATACTGATGATGAGGAGGAAGAAAGTGTACCTAAATTGTCTGTTTCTGGGGAAAAAACGCCAAAAAAAAGATCAGAGAGTGAGAATTCCGAGCTGAGAAGGTCTCAACGAGAAAAGAGAAAACCAGATTGGTATGGAGAGCCTGTTGCCTATTTCATTGAAGTAGGGGCACCTCAGACCTATTCACAGGCTGTTGGTGATGAAAATTCGGAAAAGTGGCAAGAAGCCATGGAGAGAGAGTTGGAAAATATAGAGAAAAATGAGACTTGGTCGTTGGTTGATTTACCTGAGGGAAAGAAAGCTTTAGGAGTGAAGTGGGTTTACAGTCGTAAGTGGAATGGTAAGTACAAGGCAAGGTTGGTGGTATTGGGATATCAGCAAGAGGAAAACGGAGAAGAGAGTGTGTATTCGCCTGTGGCTAGTATGACAGCAGTGAAAAGTGTACTGGTGCTTGCTCAAATAAATGGCTGGGAAATTGAGCAGTTAGATGTTGATAGTGCATTTCTCAATGGTACTGTAAAAAGTGAAGTTTACGTTGAACAGCCTAAAGGTTTCAAAAAACGAGAAGGAAAAAAAGTGTATAGGCTATGGAAGGCATTGTATGGTCTTAGAGAGAGTCCTAGGTGTTGGTTTCAACATTTAGATGAATATCTCAAGTCATTGGGCTTTCGTAATTTTGAAACGGAAAAATGCGTGTATATTTTGGTAAAGGATGGAAAGGTGGTTTTTCTTGTCATTTTCGTTGATGATTTTCTGGTAACTGGTGATAGTGACGAATTTATTGAATACGTAAAGTCAAAGTTGTGTGCTAAATTCTCGATGAAAGTAATGGGCAAAGTTAAAAATTATCTTGGTATTGAGATAACAAGAGATTCAAATAGTATGAAATTGAGCCAACGTGCATACATCGAAGAGTTGGCAGAAAAGTACAGGGTTAATGGTTCTTTATTTGGTCGTTTCAATACTCCGATGGAAACAGGTTTAAAATTGGTTGCTCAGGTTGATTCGGATTGTGATTTGCCCTATAGAAATCTAATTGGTGCATTATTGTACATCTCTGCAGCAACAAGACCTGACATCGCTTTTTGTACTGCTTATCTTAGTCGAATGCAAGCAGGTTATACCAAAGAGCACTTTGAATACGCTCTACGTGTACTTTCATATCTGTATCATACTCGAGCGTTATCTTTGAATTATTCACGTCGACAAGATGAGGTACTTGATGTCTTTGTAGACTCGGACTTCGCCGGAGATATAGGCGATCGAAAGTCCACCACAGGGTTTGTTATTCGCCTATTTGGGAATCCTATCTCTTGGAAATCGTTGAAGCAGGGAGCAGTGACACGTGCTTCAACTCATGCCGAGTATTACGCACTTGCGGATGCAGTGCAGGAGGTGGTATGGGTCAAGTGGCTGATTAGCGAATTTGGTCTTGGTGATAGGATAGGAAAAATCAAAGTCTACGAAGATAATCTAGGTGCAAGACAACTAGGTAACAATGGTAATTTTACGGGTAAAAGTAAGCATATTGATATTGCTAAGAGATTCGTTGTAGATTACGTTGAAAAAAAGGAAATTGTAATTAGCGAGGTGGCGTCTATTGATAATATCGCTGATACTTTTACGAAACCCTTAGATAAGAATAAATTTGTTAAATTTAGATCCGATTTAGGTGTATATTGAAATATCTTATCTGATGTACTGATTCGTTGATTTGTTACCAATTTATTTATCTCGTTGTAATTTTATCTTGTCGTATGTACCTATTTGTGTAAATTTTATCCCGAATTGTGTTATTATTTTATCATGTTTTAACTGGTTTTAAATTGTTTCAAATATGTTGTAATGTATTATTTTATTGAAGTATTTTAGCATAAAAGTTCATAAGCCACAAACTCGAGGTGGCGTGTTAGTTATTACGTGCAAGGTACTGTGTACCTATCTATTCGTACCTATTCATGTACGTATTCTCGTATGTGTTATCTTTATCTTGTTGAAATATATTTTACTCGTTTGTTGGCCATGCCACGGTGTGGTTCTATTCTTCTTTCTCTCGTACGTATATATCTACGTTGGTCTCTCTCTCGCATATTCTAACAAAAATTATTCGCTGTTTTTTTTTCTCAAGTTTTGAAGGTTCACAGCAGAAAAATCCTAAATATGTACTAACAACTTTTTATTGATATGTTTCGGCTTTTTAGAATTTACTTTAATCTTTTTCGATGAAAAAAACTATCGAAGAGGGGAGTTCTCTCAAAATGAATATGTACTTACTACTTACGTATTTCAAAAATCACAATTTTCGAGAACCTTTAAAGCTGTCGTTGGGATCCTTGAAATTCGACTTCGTTCAATCATTTTTTCGGAAAGTTACGATTCAATTTGTTCCTGATAAGGGAGGTATCCCAACCGACGGAAGTACTTTTGGACCAGACGAATCTGAATTGAAAGAGAAGTTGAACTACATCACTTATCAAGTTTTCAAAAACGAAAATGAATTTTTCGATTTTTGTAGAATTTTTGAAAATAAAATTCGAGCCGAAAATGGAAAAATACAAAATTGATAAGTACAGAAAACTGAAACTTGGTATTTATTCACTCTATTTTCGAGATTAAATTTTTTGGAAATTTCAGATTTTCAAAATCTGCCGGAGGCTCCAGATGCGAGTGGTCGAAAATAGGGTAAATAAATCCGAAATAGTTTTGTATGTCAATTTTTTAAAATCTTGATTTTTAAAAATCCTCCAAAAATTGAAAAGTGCAATTTTTCTTGTGAAAATTTGAGTGATCATGAAGTGTTTTCGCATCTCTTTCAAATATGCTTCGTTCGGTTCAAAAATGCTTGTGTCAGTTGGGAAATTTCCCTTATCAGAAAAAATGGAATCCAAAGGGTCCTGAAAATTGTTGAACAATTGTGAATTTTAAGACCCCAACCACCGCTTCAAAGGTTCTCGAAAATTATGATTTTTAATGGAATGCGTACCTACTTATATTCTGAGAGAATGGTTCCCTCTTGGCTCTTGGATACTTTTTTTCAACAAGAAGAAATTTAATGTATTTATTTTGATTCATTTTTCCAATAACAAGCAATCGTAATGAACTTTTGGATCTCTCCATTTTTTAGAAATAAATTATGACACTTTTCCTGAATATTCGATACTTTTAAAGATTATTCAACATTATTTTCCACAGTTTCATACGCTAATACGTCTCTAGCCAAAAGGCTGTACACGGTGTGGTTAAATAAATTAAAAAAAAAAAAAATGGCTCACTCCGTGCAGTTAGAAAAAATTCTGGTAGGTATGTGTATTTCACGTCTTGAGGTACCCTGTTGCGAAAACACCTGCTTCAAAATGATCGGACCTGTGTATTCCTAAAACTGACGAAATTCGGTTGCTTTCCAAAATGCGAATTCGTCGATGTGATTGCCAAACAGAACTGGGAAAAAATCTCAAATAAGTATTTTTGAAAGTGAAACATTTTTAAATGATGAATTGTATTTTGAAATGATTCAGTGAAGTCTACTAATGTATTGTAATTTCTTTGTTTTACAGGCGAGTACGAATTTTCGCAATTGGAGCTGTAAAATATGTACGAGTAAGTCATTTTATGATATTTTAGTCTATTGAATGATCTCGCATCAAGAGATGCACGTTTCAATTTTTATGCATTTATTTACGTATGTAGATAATTTTGAAAATTATTTGAAACTTTGAAACCAGTTTACATTGCTACCTCTTCGTAAATAAGTCACACTTAAGGTGCAGCATTTCAAAATACACGATGTATGCTATTAAACGACGAACTACTAATACAGTTTCTGGTTTTTTATATTCCTCATTCTTCAATTTATAAGAAAAGAAAGTTCAAGACGGGGAAAAAATGACAATGAATAAATTTAAAACGTGAAAAAAAAATCACGTTCTATATAAAAGTTTGAAAATGACGGTAAAAAAAACTGGTTAAAAGCGCATTTATTTACGTATTTTATGAATGTAACTATGCATCTACCTATTCGTTTGGTGTAAAAGACCCCTGGTAATATATCACCCATTCAGAAGGTTGCTTTGTTACCTAACAAAACCCAAATGAGATCTCATTAGCGCCTTGAAATAATCGCTCGACTATGGGCTAAATAATACGACACTTCACATATATCAACTTTGATTCATTATTTACACATTTTGTAATGTAGACATAGGTTTATGTACTAGTAGTAAAATATCTAGTTTTTCTTGTACATAGACCATGCAGCAGTGCAGTAGCAGTCTTTTAAATTGATATGTGTAAGTACAATGCTCTTAATGAAATCAAGAGCAGTCCTGTGATCTACTAATATGTATGACATCGCTCTCACCTATCTGCAAGGTGGAATAGTTTTTTGAAATTACTTATGTCAAAACTTGATGGAGACTATACTATGATGAAGGAAGAGGGATAGGAGAATGAGGCTTTTCGGAAAACCTTACGTAAAAGCAAGAATGAAAGCGATTTTTATCCCATGTGTACAAATTTTCACGTGCCTATTACGAGTATTTCCATAATATAATTTAAATATTCTAATAAAATTATGACATTAATTTGAAAGCCGTATAATAACTTTCGATTTTAATTTTTTATGACTATATTCATATACGCCAGATTTCCTCCGAATAAGAAATCCATCTAATTGTGTAGGCATCTACAACGATTCACTATCGTTGATTAACTTCAAAGAGCAGTGAAATTTTCAAGGTTACTCGTTGTAACCTCAATAGGGGTCCTATTTAATTTGAATAATTCAAGCATTTAAATATAATTAAGTGTTCATTCATCTTATTCAAAAAAATAGCAACAAAAAAAGCTAGGTAACGCATTGATGTAAATGAAATTTTTTTAGAAATTCCATTTTAAAAAAGAACTATTATATCTACACTTACCTACATATCGATTAATCAGATTAAAATCTTACGTGACTTTTTTGGCAAAAATAATATTTTTTTGTTTGTCTCGAAGAGGATGTACTGCATAGCGAATAACCTCACGCATATGGTGGTATGATGTGTCCATATCAAGTAGATAATATATTTGTTTTCAACTACATCATCATCGTATAAAACAACGAGAAGGTGTAATAAAATTTTGATGTTTTCGTCGAAAATAGATTTAAATCGTCAAAATTAGATTATATTTTGTAGGGTTTATGAGTCTGACTAAGTAAGATAGACATTCGACGAATTATTCGTGACTTGATTTGCCATTGCCGTGAGAGATGCGATACAGACGATTCGTTGTTGGAATTTTATCGCTGTTCGGGTGGGATTTTCGAGGAAAAAAGAGATAGATGAGGATGATGGCATATGGGGACATTTTTTTTTTAGTGAAGTGCCGAAAAATTGTATCCAGGGGGTCGACACGATGTTAACAGGAATCGAGTCAATTAACAGCTCAACACTATGAAGATGTAGGTATCTATGTTGATATACCCGACAATTTACTTGTAGTGCTGATAGCATCTTTGATATTGGAGGAGTCGAACATGTGATTTAAAAAAAACAGTACTTTGGAAAAATGAATGAAGAATAAAAATTTAGAAAAAATGAGAATTACCTACTTACTCCAACGAAGTGTTGGTCATTTGGTTTATAACAATGCGGTGTTTTCTGTATTCTAATGATACCTCTGTGGAGTTTCGAAAAATATGTACATCTCCCTTGATGTTTCAAGTTGACGTGTCGGGCTCAATTTTTTTCTCCAGTGGTGCCAAGAGTGGGCATTATTCGAGAAAATTAAAAAAAGATGCAAAATGGAGAGTAGAGTGAATTTGCTTTTTTTCGCGTTCAAGCTATACGTACAAAAAACTCTGTTTTGTCGAAAAGAAAATTTTCTGCGAAGAAAGTTTCTGTATAATTATTACTGTAAGTACATATTTTGAGGTATTTTTGAAATGGAAGAAGCTAGACCAATTTTTTTTTTAAAAAAAACAACACGTTTTTTTCTCTAACTAAAACAAAAAAGGAAGAAACAGTGTGTTTTTTTTAAAAATGAGTTTAGCCCCTTCAATTTTGAATATGCTTACCTCAAATTTAGAAAATATAGGGTCGACTTGTAAAGTTTTTGAAATTGGTTAATGTTTTGAGTTTTACGGTTTAAAATTTTTCAAAGCTGGAAGTAAAAATTTCATCAAACCATAACAGCAAACTGTACGAAAGTGAAGCCATAGGTATAGACGAAATTCCATAACTCATCATCTGCTTTTTTTCCTTACCAAAAAGAATAATGTGACAGTGAAGACGTTATTGCGTTTATTGATTACCTTAATATGCTTGAAAACTTTTGGGTACAACTATATGGTGTTTACCTTATTCGGTTCCAATTTTGCAAGGTTTTTCAATTCAATGGATTCTCATCTTTCTGATTCAAAAGGTGTGGCGTTCACTTGTAATTTTCTGACAATTTTTTATTACTTTAAATAACGAACATGTGATGTGAATTCATTGAAAATTCATGATTATTGATTAAAAATATACCAATTATCACATTGTCTATCACTGGGGTAGATACATGAATACTTATTCCTGCTATTATAGGAAATAGATGAATACTTACTGTATTATAACCTACTTTGCATTCATTTTCCAGGGGTTGTGCGTCAGCTTTTTTGAGTGATGAATGATATCACTTATTACTCCGGACGAGCAGCATGCTCTTGTCAGGGTTGTTTTACTTCTGGAAAATTGTGAATTCTATTAGACGATACTTAGGCCAGATCTCACTACTAGCTAGCTCCTGCTGCGTTCGGATACTTGATCATGCAGCCTCGCTGTACCCAACCTCCTTCAGGACTACGGGTACTGGGTCCCTTTCATACTCCCACCGGATAAGTCTATGGTCACTTGCTATGAGATCGGGTATGACTTGCCAGTTCTTAATCTTAGTCTCAGCGTTTTCCATACACAGAGTAACATCGATATTTGATCTTCCTGATTCCGAAAAGTAGGTATGTCCATGGTTGACCTGCTCTGTTGACTGCTGTCAGGTCGTTTTGGGCCATGAGCTCAAGCAAGGCTCGGCCCCTCTCATCAGTTACTCCACTATGCCATTTGGATGATTTGGTGTTTGCATCCGTTCCAATTACTACAATGCTTGATGGCTCAGAGACCAGTATGTCCTCTATCTGGCTCAGGTATGGTGCGGTTCGATGTCATGGCTGAATTGCATGTAAACGCTAATTACTAGGACCGAAGTCCCGCCAATTTCTATCTTGGCGCACGCAACGTGTGTGTTTGTGAACTGTTCTAACTTAACAAAGTCAACTCCTTTCTCGCAAACCACGATCGCAGCCATTGGGACCGCGTTATCGACCCTGATAACTTTATGCAACCCAAGCCTACGGACTTTCTCCTGGTAGGAGTAAGGTTCCTGAACTAGCACAACATCTAGTCCGTCCGCATCCAAAATTTGTGTCAATGTGTCACTTGCTGCTTTTGCCTTACGTAGATTTGCCTGTCCAAATTTTAGGACTTCTGGCATTACACCTCGGTGTTCTCTACTACCCTCCGGAGTGCGTGCTCATAGCATGGACACTTCTTATCCATTACTGGGTAGCCTGCCTCGAGCTTAGCAAAGGAGCAGTTTGCACACTTTGGGGGCTCAGTTTTCAACTGGCAATCTTCTTCGGTTTGGCCTACTTGTGCGCAGTGCGAACAAACAGCACGTTCCCATTTGCACTTAGCCTTAGAGTGTCCGAATGCCTGGCAGTTGTAACAACGAGTCACGCTCACGAAGTCATCTACCTTGCACAAACCATAGCCTATGTACAGCTTTCCACCCTTGGCTTTGAGGGCCCTTCGTACAACAGGACTCACCTCTCAGACCCAATGAGTGTACGGTTTGTCTCTCGGACCTGTTTGGAAGACCGGTACAAAGTCTTTCTTAAACTCCCCCAGGGACCCGCCATCTTGAAGATCGTTTTGATTGAAGATGCACTCCGCAATGGAGTCCTTCTCCAACGACCTCTCGATGTTGAGCAGGATTACCCTGGGTTTTCGTTTACGAGTTTTTACAATCTCAAGGTTCAAATCTTTGATCTTCGGGTCCTGACGCAGCTTATCTATGTCGGCTTCAGTAGCGACCTCCACAACTATGGCTGCGGACTTGGTCTTTTTGACCGCTCTAACCTTTATCCCCAACTTGCCTACGTTTATTTCTTTGAGAACTCGGTCCTTGACTTCCTGGCTGGTCTCCGTAGAGTCCTTGGCCAGGGGTCTGATCAAAACTGAGTTCCTTGTCTTGTTGGGTAGTCGCTTGGCTGTTGACGACGACTGGTCCCAGGGATGCAGTTAGATGGTCTGGTACCACACACGATGAATTCGATCCGTATTTCTTATTGTTGTGTCTCACCGATAACTGCGTTTCAAACTTCGCATGTTCTGAATCGCCGGGAAAACAACGATACGTGAATTGTTGACAACTAAATCTGCCTCTGAGTAGGATTTGGCAGGACGTTCCATTTGTTGATCTAGCGAGTTCTCGAGTTCCAGGCATTTGTCTTTATAGAACTCGACCTCCGCGTGCATACCTATGTATTCACTCTCTAGATCTTCGAAGATGTTCATAATTGTGATGGAATCGGATTTGTTGAACTTTTTATTTTCATTTAGCAATAGTTCTAACAGGTCTTTGCGCCGGATGCGCATCGCTGCTTGCCTTTCAGATAGCGGTGGGAGCATTTCGGACAATGACTTCCCTACCGCGTTGATCGTTGCTGATGATGGCGCTGATGACGTCACTATAGCTTCCGTTTGCTGTTGGAGAACCTCCTGAGCGGCTTGAGTTGCTGCGGTTCCTGCTGCCGCCGCCGCACCTGCCGAGGCAGATGTTTGGCGAGTGGCTCTGGGGCCGGTCCCTGGGGGGCCTTGGCCACCCCGGCCTCCTTGACCGCTCATGTCCTTGTTTGGTGTTGTCAAATCCGGTGTTTAGTCTAATTCGGTGAATGTCCAAATAGTAGCGCATCTTTGAGGGTAGCTTGGCCGCAGTAGGGTACTTATATCCTCTCCCGAGCGGTGATACCAACTCAGGGTCGTAAGAATGCCTAACAGTCGTTGCTCGCCCTGGACCACGAGAAGGTGTACCTCGCAAAGTGAGAAAAGGATTATTAACGAAAGGTATTTATAATCGCTTTAGCGCTGGTGCAGCTGGTGTCCCTTAAGACCTAAGGCCGACTTCTACAAGTTATGCAATTTACTTTTCAATAAAACGCTCAACTTGTGCACACTGGAGATATGCCTCCAGGGCATTTCAATATACTCTCCGAGAGGCAGCTTCTCCCCCATATTTGAACTCGCACAACTTAATTTCATCATTTTTGTTCCACTCTACCGCATACCAGTGATTCCATAGATGAGGCTGTTTAGGAAACTACTCATTTTCTGATCCGATGAAATTGAATGTACTTACTGTCTTTCAAATTCAATCCTGTGTGTTTTTCAAGCAAAGATCAAAAATCTCAAGTTATTACGGCACCTACTGCCTACTGCTGACCACAAAATGATAAAACTCTGTATCTGCGTAACTTACTTCAGTGGCGTAAATACTATGGTGGAGGGGTAGTTGGGCATTTCCCTCCCCATCCCAGAAATCCTGCAAAAATTAATTTTTGCCTATAATCACAGTTTTTTCCAAGTTTAAAGAACGTAAAATAGACCTCATTCTATAATAGGATAATAGATTAGTTCTTATTAAAATGCATAAATATATACCTACGAGATACTTTTTTGTAGTTGTTGTAGTTGTGTGATATTTTGTATAGGCTATTTCTACCCCCCCCCCTTCTCCAGAAGGAATGAGTTACACCACTTACTTACTTTATAGTATTTAAACTTTTGATTGAGTAGAACAATCAAACTGGCATAGTAAGCTGGTGCTTATTTTAAAAATACCAAAAAATTGTATTTTACAACTTCAAACAAACCCTTGTTTTAGCAAAGATCAACAATCTCAACTTACTTTTGCGCATATTATCTTCTGTTCATGTAGATGTAGGTTATCAAATTTTTTTTCCCATCATTTTCTTATAGTGCACCTATTTGTGGTACTATGCTGAATAGGTTGTAATGATTCAGCTCGAGAGGGTTTTATTTTATACTTTTAGCGGTAGATACTTTACTCACCTATTTTATTTTGATTGCTGTAAATTTTTTCAATTTGATTCCCAAACAGTGTAAGAAACTTACAAATCAAATCAGTCTTATGTTGATTTGTTTTTTCCTTACATCGAATAGTATGAAAATTTATCCATTTTATTTGACGTAGCGTCATCTTCATCGCATCGTATTATTTTGGACTAATACAAAATACTTGTTTAACAAGATCGTTGAGAATATTGTGTCGACAGATGGAATCATCGCTTATCGATGCTCTATGCTCGGTGCGCGCCTCCCAATGGACATCGGGCACTCGAGTCTCTATAAACCAATTCCATCATTCACGCACGTCCCAGGAAGTGTATTCGCCCTGCCGAATCGAAATCGGAATGTTTACATTACAAACCAGTTCCACGATCGTGTCCACTATACGCACGTTTCTCTCTTCCTTCATCATAACTAGGTACTATCGTTTAAAAAATGTCGCTGTATAAAACAATACCGCGCCGCTTGTGTTGTCCACAGGCTCCTCTTTGGTCTTGGTATCGTGCGCCGTAGCCGCAGACTTACAACATTGTCGCATAAGTCCACCGTCCACTTCCCCTCCTCGATAAATTTTTGAATCGATTCCAAAATTCACCTTATAAGAAGCGTGCTTCTTGAAAACCAAAAATTTTCACGTATAAACAAAAAAAAAACATCGACCAGATTAGGTGACAGAATATAAAGGAATGAAAAAAAAAAGAAACTGGTTCTTATTTAATTACAAAACCAATCCGAATACTCGCTGGAAACATTCACCACAACACTTTAATGACGTGATGCTTCACGACTGCCTGTATGTATACCGTGCCAACGTACAATAATAATAAATTCGACCAGTCAAAAGTATTTTAATAAGTAACCGGTTCATATTTTATCGATAGAATATTTTTTTCTACTGACTTTTTCCCTCTCACCTTCAACTTGGTACGCGATTCCACTATACCTAGGGTATTCCGCTCTGGTAATAAAATCGAGCCTGGTTCGCGATGCTCGACTGACCGCACCAATTCTTCTCGCGACTACATTGTAGCCACTTAATGATATCTGGTTGAAGGTACCTAGACTACCTACTTGTATTCTATATTATTTTTTCCTATAGGTTTCCATCTTGCGTATATCGAATGATCTATTTAAATTATACTCATTTTTAGCCACACGTTTATTAGGTCGATTTTATTGGTGCTCGACTCTTATTAGGTGATTGTATTAATCACAACTTTGATGCTGTGTATCAAACTGGGGTTCGGTGAAAATGCATAAAATATATACTTACTTTGCTTACTTACTTACTATACCAACTTAGAGTGCTACAGCGTCGTTTTCAATTTCTTTGTACTTATCCAGTGAAAAGCTCTAGTTGCTGAAACTTTTTTGCCACACTAAAGATGAAAAATTTCTATGCTCAAATTTTGATTAGTTATTGTTATAGAATTTGAGAAATTTTTAGTCCCTTATATGTATCTACACTGCAGGTATTGATTAAGAAAAAGATTGCTTACTAGCACCTATCTGAATTAGCGATTTTTTAGCGAGTTTCCATAGTAGGATCATGGTACGAAAATTGTATTGCATCATTATAAAGGGTGTATTTCGCATTTTGTGTTCGATTTTAATTCTTTCAGCAATCCATTGAATTCGCGCTAAAACGAAATTGTGTATCGGACAGTCTGCTGATAATTCGATTCTGCTTGGACCAAAAAATTGAATTCTGCATACTGTACAAAAAAACGAAAATAAACATCCAAGTGCTCAATTATTTGACCATGTTTGAAATTCTTGCCAGGAGGTGCTATCTCAACTGGCAGAAAAAGTTTAATCGAAAGAGCATGCAAAAATACATTACCAACCAATATTTTTGGTGCTAAAAATGCATTTTTTGACTTTTAGTGAATTTATGAAAATCTTTGAGGCCAAAGATCGAGGAGGGAGGAGTAAAATCTCCCCAAATTGACCTACAAAGTTGAAATTTGGGATGTACACTATTTTCGACCTCTCAAATCGATTGGAATCAGCTTCGAACCATTTTGAGCCCGACGTCTGGATCCTTTAGCAACCATTTTCAAAAATTGAAATTTCAACGAAATCTTAGCCAATGATGTAAAAATTTACTTTATTCTCTGATTTCAACATGCCAAGTTCGTTGGAGGTGGTTTCAAGTTGTTCTGGAGCTTCCAGCCAGATTATCAGAAAGTGCCTTGAGAACCGTCCAAATTAATTTCAGCGCGTGTCAACGCGACTGCGACTGGTGCTTTTTAGTGAGGCGGTTGACCAATGGCATGCTATTTTTGCTGAATTGGTTTCTGCCAGTTTGAAATAATACTTTTTATTTTTTTCTGCCAGTTCGAAATAATACTTTTTATTTTTTCAGCGAATTCAATTGAAAATATGTAAAATTCATTGTAAGTACCTACCTACTCATAACGTTTGATAGAAACGTCTGAAATTTAGTTTATGCCTCATTTCCGACGGGCTCGGTTGACTGGAGATGGCTTTAGGCCATTTTGGAACCTCCAGAGAGTTATTGGAAATTCCAATTTTCGAGGGAAACAAGTGCCCAGATCGTTCAATTAAACTTAAATACTTGTAAACGCGATTTGTGCTTTTTATTGGCCAACTTGACCAATTACGCACCAATTTCTCAAAATCGATTTTTACCGGTTCAGAACTGATCGCTGGAGAGATATACGATTCTGCTACGCTGGAACCCGATTTTGGAAAACAGCTGAGTAATAGGTCAAGATGAGTCACCCTCTCTACCAAGTACCCACCACGTTGTACATACGTGTTCAAGTTAGTTCGGAACATTTTTATGGCACTTGTTGAAAAACTGGAATTTCCAATATGTAACTGGGCTCCAGAACGTCTTGACACCACCCCCAGTCGACTCGGCGTGTTGAAATTATGGTATAAAGCAGGTGAATTTTAGCTTTCCAACTTTGTTAGGTTAAATTTTTGTGAAGATATCAAGTTTCAAAAATCGACTGCGGAAACTCCAGAACTGCGCAAAACAGTTTGAAATTGTTTCTAATTGATTCGAGAGGACGAAAATAGAGTACCTGGACTCATACATACAAAATTCAAAATAACTTCATTGTTCAACTTATGTAATTAGATTGTCGAAGTGATCATTTCAAACTGGATATCTCAACTTGGATCGGAACACGATGATCACTTCTTCAATAATCACAATAACTGGATCGATAAAACAATCATTCAACTTACTTACTACTCCACATTCGAGTGCATATCATCTAGGAGTGACCACCTCTGTTGCACTACGTACACCCTTCTTGTCGACGGGGACAATCGTTGAACTTGTGATTCATGTCTGCGCAGAAGGATGCATCGTAAAGCTTGTTCGAGGAAGGTTTTTCGAGCTTACATGTGTGCCTAATTTTAGATTTATAAATCAAATTGGTAAAATTTTGATTTTACTTATCCATTTTTAGTCTTTTGATTTTCAAAATATTCACCAAAATTGTAAAAGTGCCTTGAGCATCTAGAATTTTATTATAATGATCGCTGAAAACTCGATCCTGAAACCACACCAAATAATGAAATTGAGTACATGCAGTTTTTGCATTGTATGTACATTAAGATCAGGTCAATACATTACTTACTTTTACTCGCAATAGAAAGGAAAAAAATTCACGTCTCGTTGTGGGATTTAGTTCATCTCTGAAATAAAAAACCTCCAAATTGATCTCAAAAATCTCATTCAAAAATACGTAATCTGCTCTCATTGGATGTTAACGTTGCTTGATATGATATCTAGTAAATGAACATTTGTACAAAAAACAAAAGTAAGTACCTACCTAATGGGTTTTAGGTTTGTTTTGATGATCGTATCGCATTTTGCAAACTGAGAAAAAAAATGTAGTTAAATGTACCTATTTTATCGGGGTATTTAAATATTCCAAGATCCCAATGAATGTTATTTCTCTCATATTCATATTGGTTTCTGTCACCGTTTGCGACTGAGTTTTGAACGTCGAGCTGCACACAGTGGGCCACAGACCCCCCAAAAACGGCGATAATTCGAATTCAACCCTCATCGATGTGCAATATGTCGATTAATATGTTTTCGACATCGTAGAATTCGAATCTGCACTTATTTTTTTTGTAGGAGTGGGGGGTGAGGCGTGGGGAGTGGGAAAATTTCAAATTTTGCATATATTATCGTGTAATATATCGATTAATATGTTTTCAAGGTCGTAGAGTTCGAATCTGGAGTTATTTTTTTGATAGGGGTGGGTGGTGAGGCGTGGGGAGGGGGGAATTTCAAATTTGGGGTATATTATTGTGTAATATGCCGATTGATATGTTTTCGAGGTTGTAGAGTTCGAATCTGGAGTTAGTTTCTTTGTAGAGGTGGAAGGTGAGGCGTGGGGAGGTGAAAAATTCCAAATTTACTTTTTGATGTTTTGTTATACCACTGATTTTCAAAGTTTACAGTTTTTTATATAAAATCAGAACACATTTTGGAACAAAATTCACATAATCGGGCAATATCGTGTGTTCTCTTATGCATAGTGATGTGTATTTGGGAGTGGTGTATACTATGTTTTGACGATTTTTTGCACATAATTGCACATTTTCTCTGCAGGTTCATTTTTCTATTGAAAATACATCAATTTCTTTCTCAATTGCCGAAATATTGCAATTTTAAGATCAAAACATGATATACTCGATTCAATTTTGATTGAAATACATTATTTGAGACATAAAATGAATTTTTCAAATCAACGATATTAAGAACCTCAAAAACATTACAATCGACATATTAAACGATAATATAAGCAAAATTTGGAAGTTTTTACCTCTCCACGCCTCAGTTCCAACTCCTACTAAAAAAATAACTCCGGATTCGAACTCTACGACCCCGAAAACATATTAATCGATATATCACACAATAATATAAGCAACATTTGAAATTTTCTCGCTCCTCACGCCTCACCCCCCACCCCTACAAAAAAAATAAGTGCAGATTTGAATTCTACGACCTCGAAAACATATCAATCGACATATTACACAATAATAATAATAATATACCCCAAATTTGAAATTCCCCCCTCCCCACGCCTCACCACCCACCCCTATCAAAAAAATAACTCCAGATTCGAACTCTACGACCTTGAAAACATATTAATCGATATATTACACGATAATATATGCAAAATTTGAAATTTTCCCACTCCCCACGCCTCACCCCCCACTCCTACAAAAAAAATAAGTGCAGATTCGAATTATACGATGTCGAAAACATATTAATCGACATATTGCACATCGATGAGGGTTGAATCCGAATTATCGCCGTTTTTGGGGGGTCTGTGGCCCACTGTGCTGCATACTGAATTTTAGTACCTACGAGTATTTGATTTAACTGGCTTGAAGAGCCCTTGTTTTTTTTAATCTAGAATTCTGAGACCGTAATTAATATTACTTACTAAATTAGACGGAAAATTGTAGCCTATTTTAACAACGGGAACTATTTACAATGCGCCCCAAAAATACGAAAAAGCATCCCTGAAAAAGTACTCCAACTGGCTAAATTTCAAAAAATTAATTTGATCATCAGTTTTTAGCGAACATTTTAGAATTCCAATTAGCTTTTCCAGAAGCCTCGAGTGGATTTTTAGATTTGTTATAACTTATAAAATCGGTCTGAATGAAATATTCAGGATTCATGAACTCAAATTATTCGTCTTTGTGACTCATCCAGTGGATTTTAGATTCAAATGTTCAAAATCTGTTCTGTTCTGAAGGAGTGCATCTTGACCGGAAGTGGAGCTTTCTTATCGATGACGTCATAGCTCTATTTCTCAGTCTTTTCCCCTCTGAGTTTTCATTTCCAAGTTTTTTTTCTATGCCTGTGTTTATTTACTTTTAGATTTTATTTTTTTTCAATCGTTTTTCCAATCTCACTTGACATTTGGGGTAATCTCACGAATATTTTCTATCTCTACAATAATGTTAAAGTACCTGCAATGTTTGATGAGATTGAAGAAAATAGAAATTTTAAACATAAGTTCTTCAACATAATTTCTGTAGTTCAGTTTTGTAATCCATCATTTTTTTTTTTTTTATAAATCAGCTGATGATTGATGATCAACTTGTTGATGAAAAGATATCAAAAAATCAACAAACATCAATCAATTTTTTTTAATTTTTTTTTTTTTTGATAAATAGGGCTAATCCTATTGAACGGGTTTGCAATTTACAGTTGTAAAAGTTTTTTCTCTATTTTTTTTGTTACCGATACTTTTGCTTTTTAAAAGTATTTTTGGTGGATATGACGATTTTTCCAGAATAACACCATCAATCGATTCGAGTGGTTAAAGTAGGTACATTACAAACCAAACGCTAAATTCTATCTCAATTTTATTGAAGTCTCAAAATTTTGTTGTAGATTTCAAAATTCAAATTCAACACTTGAAATTTAGCGTGGTGCTATAAGTATTTGTATTTTTGGACGTTTTTAAATTTTTCTTCATCTGTTCCAATGAGTAGGTGTAGGTAAATACTTTTACTCTTCCTCGTTGGGTTACTTCTTTTATCATGTTCATTGGCTGGTAATGTTTTGAGTTCAAGGAAATTTGAGTCCCTAATCGCCTAAATGTACCATATCAATTTAAAATGTTAAAAGATTACTTACTATTTGAAGACAAATTGTTATATACTTATACTTGGGTAATCTCCCCTTGCGTCCGTGTCATTTCAAAAATTGCTGATTTTCTCTCTCGTCTCTTGATTTTAATCGAATTACAAAACATGAAACTTCCTTCGTATACTCTAATGATCGATCTATCGCCTTCATGTGTCAATTATTTCATCTTGTATTGTATCGTACAATTCGTGCTCTTAAACCCTTCACTGGTGCACCCAAAAACTTTCAAAAAACCATCTAATGTACTTTAGTTCATCACCTCGCCAAAAAAACCACCTGTATTGTTTATTTAATTTACTTATGCTCGTTACCGCTGCGTCGAATCGTATATTTTGTAGCTATTTTTTCAACAATAGGACCTTTTTTTTTGTTCACGTCGCGTTGGAGAAATATGTGTCGCCGAATCACTCCACGCTTAACAAATCTTCTCTCGCCCATTGACGTATCTTTTTTTCATGTTGACCAAACGGTCGTCGTTTAGATTGGTATCTGAACTTAATCATTTTCGTCGCCTCGTTATTATTATTCGAACTCGATGGTCGATTCGAAAGGCTGATAGAATAGTCATAATCGTATAGTTGCGAGCACCATTCGAGTTAATTCTAATGAACGTCGTCGCTGCTGCCCAAACTCGCTTCCTTTATGTGCAAAAGGTTTAAGAATTTTTTTTTTTTTTGTAAGATGGTGCCACGCCATGCCATAACGGATGCTAATGTACCTACTACACAGAGCATCTCTCTTTTCATCATTTTCTCGTTTCTTCGCCAGCTTCAGCCAGGCCGAGTTTATAAAAAACACTTTTTACTCGCGGAGGCTTTTTGTTATAATTATAATTGTAAAAATACTCGTAGTATTTTTGAATACTTGAATGTGTAAATTAGGTAAGCGTTTTGTAATTCGAGCTGTTGCGCTCGCACCTTGGAATCGAGATTCGCGAACCATGCTGCTGAGCTGTGTTGGTTGATTAACGTTTCTTGCGAGTTTTTGGCGCGTAATTATAATTTAAAATATATTTCTAACTTTCGTATACGCCAAAGGTATCGAAATAAACGAGCTAACTTGCGAGAAATAATTTCAGCGATTTGGACGATGGCAGGAGTCGGCGAAGGAGGGAAAATTTTACGTAAATGGCGAAATTCAAATTAACGTGGAAAAAGTATTACTATAACGGGAGTTTTCCACGGTCTGTTGTTGGGTGTTTGGGAGAGAGGAGGGGTTTCTTGGGCGAGTTATTTCTGCGGATTTTTGACCAGTTTTCATGCTGCTGTGTCAAGGTGTTTTGTGTTCGGTGCTGTGGGATGTGGGTTTGGATTGAAGACGAAGTGGATGAGGATTTTGAAACTGTCGTTTTTTTCTGTGCTCGTGGTGGGTGCTGATTTTCTAGTCAGTCAGCTCAATTCATCGCTAAAACTTGGTTTTTGAAGAAAGGAGTTTGGTGACATTTTGCCTGAGTGCAATTTATTGAAGAAGTACCTCTTTGTACATATTACCTTGATTGAGACATTGTAGAGAATGGTCGTTCGGTCGTTTTCAATTGTTGGATACACGTAACATTGTCTTTGTTGAGTTTGGACTTGGAACCTTTGTCTCTGGCGTTCTCAGTCGTAGCTCTACCAACTAACATTAAATTGTCGAAGTTGATTTTGTATACAGTCAGTGTAATGTGCCTGCGTAATTGTTCAAAAATCAACGCGACGGGCACATTACAAGCTTATTTGATTCAAAACGAGCTTATGGACGAACAAACCAAACGTATCTTCAAGTTGTGGGCATGACAAACCCCAAACAATACAAAACCACTTCCGTTGGACATCTACTCATATGTAGTACAGGTTTTAATACAATTTTTCCTGCTTTTTTCAATCAGACGTTTATAAATACCTACCTACCTACCTATCTACCTATCACATCGGTGATACCATTGTGAACTAATCTTCCTATTTCAGCTTTGAGACGATCGTCTAATTTCTGAATTATTAAGGTACTCCACAATGCATGTGAAATGAGTATTCGGATGGGACACGGACACTTAATATCGGTTTTTGAAAACAACGTCATTTTCATCTTTCTGTAAATCAGCTTTCAACTGTCACATACGCCCATTCACTCGGGCTCGTTTGCTTTCCTTTTTCACATTTGATTTTTTCAAAAAAAATTGCATCATTCAAATTTTCTCGAAATACTGATTTTCAAGAGCAATTCCTCTAGGTAATTTGAAGGAGAAATTACAATTTTTATACTTACGTCACATGAATAATATATTATGTAAAATTATTACTCATTTCACTTTGAAACTTCTCCGTTTTATTTCGAAAAGTTGGGATATTTTTTTCTTCGAATGTCGTTCAAATTTTCTAGTCAATTTTTTTACAAATTTTGAAAATTTGATATGTTGGAATACATTAGTTCTTTATTTGCCCAATTTCATTCCATTAGCTCTGAGCCTTAAAGGTAAAAATGAAATCAAAAGTTGAAGTGGTAAAATTATATTTTCGACATCTGTTTGCTTGGAAAAATCTTGAGATGTTTGAAGACATTAGAAGATAGGAAAATTTGAATATTTTGCCTCGCCCACCTCTCTCACTCCTCTTGAAAAATCCCAAGTATTAAAAAAATGCTCTGCTGAAGTCTTGCTTTTTCATTTTGAAATTTTGTTAGACATCCTGGTTAGGTATGAGTTCTAACTCACCTTCTTCATCTGCAGGTATTTTTTCTAACGATGAAATTATTATCTCAAAGATTAAATTCAACATCATCAAAAACGTATGTATAAGTACATCTGTGGAATATTAGAATAATTTCCAAATTTCAATCCCATTCCTTGAGCAACTGTTTTCTTTCAGAGGCTGAAATAATATACAAGAGAACCTTTTGAAGTCGCATTCTCTGATTTGAACGAAACCAAGCTAGATCGAAAAATCATTTATCCGAAAAACCTCGTGACCAAAATTTCAAGTTCTAAAGTTTATTTTGGGATTTTTGACGAATTTTTGAAAATTGAGGAAATTTAAGAATGCTGTTTTAAGAGAGATTTGAGCAAAGTGAATTTATGTGAAAAATTCTTACAACTCAATTTCCACTCCCTAATAGCTAGCTACCTACAAGTTATGAGACACTCAGAAGCTTCCAACGATTTTTCAATTTTTTTCAGGAATTTCAAATTACCTACTCTGGAAAAGTCAAAAATGAACTTGAGAACCTAATAAAATCAGTCCGTCCATATTGTTTGACCCTGTCGGAGCGATTTAAAATTTATACTTAAAGGAATTAAAAAATTTTCTGTAAATTCCGAAAAGGTCAAATTGCGATTTTTTTTTGAGTCAGGCGATATCTTGCCCATAAAGTCGCTTTTTATATAATTACTTATTTAGTTATGTCTTTTTCGATGTAGTTATTTTTATTTTTTGTTTCATTGTTTGGAATCGACAAATTGGTTAAAAATTTGCTCGAACTGGCACTCCTGGAATTTCGCGGTAACCCCTTGACACGGCTGGAAAGATGTCTAATCATCCAATAAGAATCGAAGGAAGTTATTGGTGCTCCAGTTCATTTTTGGCCCTCCAGAGTGATTTGATATTTCTGGGGAAAATTGAAAAATCGCTGGATGCTTCAGAATGGCCCTAAACTAGTATTGTTGATGTGAAGGAGTTGAGCTGAAGAAATTTCATTCGCATTGGTTCACTTATTTGCTCAAAAAATTCCGAGTTTCATAAGAAAATTTGTATCGCTCTTGAAATAGCATTTTTAGACTTTAAAATTTTCCAAAATTCATCAGCAATCCAAAAATTAATTTGAGCACCTGAAATTCTAGTTTAGGGTTTTTAAGAAATGCTCTTCCGATCTAACTTGGTTTCGTTCAAATCTAAAAGTGCCCGTTCAAAAGGATCCATGTTGGCTCATGCTCACCACGTTAACCTCTTTGTAAAAATTACCTTTTTTGAGACACTGTAGAGAAAGGTCCTTTGGTCTTTTTCAATTGTTAGATACATGTGACATTGTCTTTGGTGATTTTGGACTTGAAACCTGTGTTTTTGGCGTTCTCAGTCATAGCTCCACCACTAACAGAATAAATTATTATTTATTACTGGGACTAGGATTTTTATGCGCTAAAAAAGGTCAAAATATGCGAAAATATGCGCTATAAAACCTCATCATCAGGCGTATCAAAATACTGGATTTTTGAAGTGCTATAAAAAAAACAATTCGTTTCAACTTTTTTTTACTATGTAATTAATGAAACAACTTCAACATTAATAGTAAGAATTAATGAATAAGAAATCTATGAAACAATAATCAAAACCCAGATCAAAAGATTTCAAAAAAATGGTGGTAAATTTTTAAAAAAATCTCAGAAGAAAGCATAAATTTTTTTTCTATTTTTGAAGCTTGAAAAAGACAATCCTTTTTCCTCAAATATGTAGAAACAAAATTACGGAGATTTAGCAAACATTTGTTGATGGAAGTGATTTTTGACCAGTTCTATAGTCAAAATATGCACTAATGGCCTCAAATATGCGGCATATATGCAGTTTTCAGCCATTGCATTTTTATGCATTTATGGTCGAAATATGCAAAAATATGCGCTATGAACTTTTGCATACAGATTCAGAATCTCATGAATCGCAAAGATAACTTGGACATGCGCTATCTAGTATAACGAGATAAAAATATGCATCTGCATAAAAATCCTAGCCCTACTCATCAACAATCATGCTGCCTACAAGTTGTGAGTTCTTACTCTGGAGCCTCCAAAAAATTTTCAGTTTTGTTCAGGAATTTCAAATTACTCTAGGTCAAGAATGCACTTGAGAACCTACCTATTACATTAGTCAGTCCATATTGTTTACCCCTTCCGGAGCGATTTGAAATTTCTGAAGGAATTTCATAACACGCTGTAGGTTCCGAAAAAGTCAAATTGCGATTTTTTTTGAGTCAGCTGCAATCAGACAGTACGGCATATTGCCCAATTTATTTTTTCTCTTCCAATTTTCTGGAATTTACAAATTGGTCAAAAATTCACTCGAACTGGCACCTTAGAAATTCGCGGTAGCCTCCTAAAACGGCTGAGAATATATCCAATAAGCACAGACTCAAGTTATGAGTGCTATAGTTCACTTTTGGCCACTACAGAGTGATTTGAAATTTCTAAAGAAAATTGAAAAATCGCTAGAAGCTCAAGAATGGTCTCAAACCACTTAAAATTTGTTGATATATGAGGGCGTTGAGCTGAGAGAATCGCATTTACAGTGGTTCACTTTGCTCAAAAAAATTTATGTTTCTTTAGAAAGTTTTAAAATCGCACTTGAAATAGCTTTTTTTAGAGTTTTCAAGTTTTCCAAAATTCGTCAGCGATCCAAAAATGAAATTGAGCACTTGAAATTTTAGTTACCTTAGAGGTTTTAGGATATGATCTTCCAAACTGGCTTGGTTCCATTCAAATCTAAGAATGTCAGTTCAAAAGGTTCCTTGTTGGCTCATGCTTACCATATTTAGGGGAAGAAAATAGTAACTTACTGTTTGCCAAAAGAGTGTTGAAGAAAATATGTTCGCACTCGTTCGCTGTTACCTGAAGGTTTAATATTTATAAATTCTCCTTTCTCCATTCATCGAACATCTTGAGACTCAGACTGGGATTACTCGTATCAGTCCCGTCTAGCGATCCTCTCATCACCATTCGAGCTTGAATCAAAACAGGTGGGTCGAAAAAAAGAACACAAATATACAGAAACTGAAGGACGATTCGACAATAGTACAGAAACATACATGGTTATGGCGCCAGTACCTCTGTGTTCATCGATACGTCGTCGTAGTCGTATTTTCCAACACTAAAAATTAATTCTTCAAAAAGATCGTTTGACTGGCAAGAGGCAAAGGGTAAAAGTATACCCTGGGAGATGCCACGTATCACTTCGTATCTCATAAAACATTTAAAATAACCCATTCGACGATATATTACAATCCGTACAGGAGAACATTCGACATCTACATATGGACGGTGAGCAAACCGAACCCTTTTTTCACCCTTTCAATACACCACTCGAACGTAGAAAGAATTTTTCGTCGATGCAGCACAATTTTACACACACACAACGAACTGACCTCGTGTGCATTACCTTTGGAAATTCTCTCATGACTATATATTTTTATTCGAAACGGAAACTTTTAAGTAAAATTTTTATAGCTTGGAAGCGAATAAAAAAAAAATCATACAAATATACCATTGACCAACAACCACAAACCACACGAAATGAATTAATGGCTAACTCTACCTCTCCACCTCCCCCCTTCTCCATAATCGTAAGAAGCGCACACGAACTGTAAAAAGCTTACAAGTCGAAGAATTCCCATTTATGTTTCGAATTCGACCAAGCTCGACGACTAATCGAGCAGATTAATTTGCTCGGCGAATTATTTCGAAGAATTAAAAGAGTATTTGATTTAAGACTCTAATTTGGTGAATCGTTTTTACGATCTTGTTTCCTCAAATATGCCCAACTACCGTGTAAACCGACATATTTCGGCTCGTGTGATTTTTTCCCTCTCCTCCTCATCTTCTCTCGATACTTCACCAGACTCTCGTACGGTACAGTGGAACTCTCGGTATTACGTATAAACATTTTTTTATGATTTTTCGGAATATGTGAAAATGGGTAAAATTTAAATTATAAACGAATAACTGAAAATTAAATGTCATTTTCAGTCGTAAAACTAACAGTTTTTCTATAGGTAACGCTGAAAACCGTGGCTAGGTACGGTAAACGCTCGTAATTCATTAGCCACCTTTGGTCTTGGCTAGGAATTAATTATATACATAAGTGTTTTTAATTTAACGTAAATAAAAGCTTTTTTTACTCCTTGGTTTTTCGCGGGTTTCGCGTTTTATTACGTAATTATAATATACCGGTAAAACGTATACGACCCGTTAGTTTCGTCTATAAAACTATATAAAAATTTTCTCAACTCTTGAGAATATTTTTTTTTTCCTCTTCTCTATTTTTATTGACTCGTTCTATATATTTTTCTGTAACGATTAAAAGTACGTACACATCCACCCACCCACCCAACCGGTTGAAATATCGTATTTACCTGCGAGCTGAATATCAAAATATAAAATTATAATATCTACGAACCCCCCCCCCCCCATTTTTTTTCTAAAACAGTTGTTCGAATCTCCATCGAACCGTATTTCTAAAAACACGTTCACCGTGGCAAATTTATGTTCGAGCAAATCGCAGATTTACTATCTGAACCCATAGGCTGCCTAGAGAAGCTGTTCGTTGGTTTATTTTATTTTTATTTTTTTGTTAAACCGGTCATCTCGAATGTATAATCCATATTAATGAATAATCATTTAACGGTAGTTCGGTGTATTTCGAACGATAACGATTTTTATAACTCGGTGATTTCTTTGCCCATGTTCGCGTGATCTTTATACCTATCAAGACAAATGAAGCTACGCGAGTTGAGAATTTATCAGCGCTATACTTACAGGAAAACTTTTTTTCCATATCGTTTACACACTGGTTATAAAATCTGTGCTATTTTGATTCTACCGTGTAACTTGGGATATATTATTCGTTAGATATAAATATTTATTCTCGAGGAAGAAAAAAAAAGTGTAAAAAACAAGTCCTATCAAAGTTTTTGCATCTAAAAGATCAATAAAAATTGTTTTTAAATTCGTCACTGTTCGTATTTCTCAACATGTTCATTTGTTTGGAGAGGAAAAATGCTGCTACTGTTGCCATCGTGTCGTCGTGTCATCGAAGCCTCAACTATGCATACCAAAATATTAGACCACGTGATGTGGTGCCATACATTCCTTCGGGTTTGGCGTTGTTTCGTGCCATTTTCCCTTTTTTTTCTGTCTTCCTTGTGTTATTTTGTTGTAAATGAACGTGAACAATTTTTTTGCTTGTTTTTTTCTTCGATTGAATTTGTTTATTGTTCGAGATGAAACTTCTCACAGCTTTCCATGTCTTCGATGTCCGAGGAGGAGAGGAGGTGATCTCGAAAAAGCATTTGTGATTTTTCATTCGTTGTGTTCACCCTTGGTGCGATACAATGTATTTTTGTTTAAATTTTTTTTACCTTCAAAATTTAAAGTGACATTATTGTTATTGACATTCTGAACATTTCTTTTTTCACCCTTGTGAGTGGGTTGTGTGTGACTTTTTTTGAAAAATGTAATGAATAAATTAAATTAACAATAGAACTAGAGTAAAAATTACCTTGCAATCAGTGAATATGAATACTTGGTATTGTATGGTATTGGGGATACATATTAAATATAAATGAGAAATTCTTACGAATTTCATTCGGCCCCTGTTCGAACTATAATGGTATTTTATCCTACTAGTAAAATAAAGTGATTTTTGACGATTTCTGAGGTTTATTTCCCGAGCAGAGCGAGGGAAGTAATTAAAAATCGTCGAAAATCACTTTATTTCACTAGTTGAATAACATATTTTATTCAAACGTGGGAAGAAAACGTGCATTTGATCACTCGAGCGACTAGCGAGAGTGAATAAAGTAGTGTTTTATTCTACTAGTAGGATAAAACTAATTTATCTGTTTAAAATCAAAATCTCTCAACAAGTAGATACTTTACTGGAAAAATACAGCTGCGGTCCCTTTTTGATTTTGGTGGTCTCAAATTTTAGGGAAAAAGTCCTAGAATTGAGATGAAAAATTTTTGGAATAAGGTTTTCTCTAAATTGCATATCAACCTCAAACCAATAATGTGAACCGATTTAATTCCATAGGGGCCGAGATAAACCTCAAATACCAATTTTAAAACAACCACAACGCATTTCAGGTATGGTAACCTTTATATTTGCTCTCGCTCAGGGAGCTGAGCCCCATAGTACATTATTATTCAACAAATGAAGTTGGTACCATCCTACTTGGGATCTGCTGAAGACTGAACATTGAACAACTAAGAAAATCATTTTGAAAATTTGGTATTTTTCATCCCCAAAGTACCACCTACCATTGATACCTGGCCTCGTCTGATTCAAATTTCAATCATGATTTTGATAAATTATGAAAACGTGTCTTCAATGTTATTACCGTTCGTAATCACCCGAATTGACCCTAAAGAATTCGAAAATTAAGATGAGATAATCGTTCATGTATAAATATAAAGAAGTTGCGAGATCATGTGCACTAGAAAAACCTACCCTAAAAATTGACTGTGTTGAAAGTTGAACTCCAATGTGTGGAAAATTGAAAAAGCTTCAAGTTATATCTACATTAATTCCTGTTTAAAAAATATATTACGTTGAAGTATCTGAATATTATGACGATGAATGGAAAATATTCGAAAATCGAAATTATCAATTAAATTTTTTATCAACTATATTTTTCTATTATCGGGATATTTTTCAATTATTTTTTGAACAGATCTGCTTTTCAAAGGAATTTCAAATGTATGCTTAGGTACATTTAATGCAAACTTACTGTTCCAAAAAAAGTACCTATTATCACTCGGTTTACATTGAAAACATACTATAACTTTCAGATACTCAATCGATCACGTTGAAAAAAATTTTTATCCGGAAAAGTCAGATAAAGGGAAAGTTTTTCCATTTCCATTTTCAGGGAGTTTTGTAAGTAAATAAATTGTACCTACATTAAGAGGGTGGCGTGAAGAAAAACATTTCCTGGATTTTGACAAAAATTGGCAAAGAAGTATTTTCCAAGTATGTGACTATACACAGTATAATTTTGAGCTCCCCAACTATTCAGGAGGCTGAGCAAAGTGTCTTTAAAGTTGTGCCATTTTCGAAAAAATAGTGGTTTTTTGCAACTTTTCAGTTGTATGAATGGTTACATATCCCTCCAGCCCCTTTCCCCTCAAAAAAGTTGTGATTTGAGTATGTGATTCTCCGTAACCCATTGAATTCTAAATTCAAAACCACTTGTAGTCCTCCACAAACCACTCGAAGATTCGAGGATCGCGAAAATTTCTTTTACAAGAAGCTAACCACACTTTTTACAATCATATCTCAATTCACTTCTTTTTTTTGCTTAAATTTTTTCTTTTATCTACTAAAATGAGTGAAAAATATGAATTCTGAAAATTGTATCAAAGTGATCGTGAAAGAAGTGTTTGATTTTGGGGTGTTTCATCCTGCTGAACACGAATCCAGTGTTGTTGTTTTTTTTTCAAATGTAGAAAAATGCCATAAAATCGATGAGAAATTGTAATTTTTGTGAACTGAAAATCTTCAAGTGGGTGGTTGAGGGCTCAAAGTGGTCTTAAACTTTGAATTCATCAAGTTAAGAATGTTCATTAACTTGAATCTCAATTTTTTAGTAGGTGGTGATCGAGGCACTGCACGTATCATACTACACAAAAGTGGCAAAAAGCTATAATTTTTTCAAAAATGATCCTACTTTGAGAACGTTTGGCTTCCTTGAACGGTAAAGGGGCTCAAAATTATACTGGACAGTCGCTCGCTCGAAGTAAACTTCCTCGTCAATTTTTATGATAATTCAGGATATAATTTTTTACTCCGTTTTAATGCGGTTGATCATTTTATACCTACTTCATAATTTGTATAATTTATCGTCGATTTCAATTCATTCATATTGTTCACTCTATTTTAATTTTTTTAAATATGTACTTCTCGCTTCCCTGGGGCATATTTGTTGTTTTTCTTTTAAAATCGTATTTTTGATGACAACTTACCATACATTTCTACTTTCATCACATTTTCTTGCTTGAACATTGTTGTGATCATATTGCCGGAATACGAAAACTTGAACAAACATCTACTACAGTTTTAAATAATTTTAGCCCAAAAATTCGACCTTAAGGACAACATTTTATCAAATGAAGTTGGAAATCCGAAATTCACGCTGCACTCCAACTTGTACACGCAATTTGATCAACTGCTGGTGGGTTTACAATTACATAAGTCATTTTAGGGCCTCTGGCCTCCATCGACTTTTTGAAAGTTCTCGGAGCTTCCAGTAGATTTATTTGAAACATATGAAATTTCCGAAGTTTCATCAAATGGAACACTTTCTAAATTTACACAATTGATAATTACCTATGAGTAGGTACGTTTCCAGTTTTTTTTTTTTTCTATAATTAATCGGTGAAAAAATTGTGCTTTTGGAATTTTGATAATTCGAGTCTATATTGTACAAATAGGGTGTGATAACGAATAATCTAAACTTGCAGATGTTGAATTTCAGTCGAGTTTATGGAAGTTTTCGTTCGAAGCCATCATGCCAATCTGTTCAGGAGATTGAAAATAGCCATTAGCCTACACCGAAAAAAGCCATGTTCCGGATTTCTATCACAATTTGACTAAATTTTTATTATTATTTTTTTTTCAATGAAACTGGACCAAATTCAAACGTTGAAAAATCGTCGAAAGTCTGAAAATAGAATTCAGTGTCTTGAGTCCTGACATTTTTTTTTTTCAATTGTGAGTTCGTACGTTTGAAGAAAAAAATTTCAAAGCTATCAAAATACCTACATTGACGCAATCAAAAAGCAAGAACTCTTCTGCAATCAGCGTCGTCTTGGAAGGTTGATTCATCTTTTATCATTGGCTGCATTTGTTATATTTGACAGAATTCCAATTCTAGTTTTGTGGAAGTTCGTGATTTTGAAATGAGTTTCTTTTTTCAATTTTGCTCATGTGAATTTTCAGGTCAATTTCTGTTTCTGAATAATTTTGAAATGTTTTCAAAAAAAATTTTACGCTTAAATTTTTTTGATAGAATCCTTTCAAGGTAATTCGCAGAAAACTTTATAAATTAATCGTTTTTTTTCGTCTTTTGCCTCGTTTTTTAATGCACGAGTGAATTAGAAAGATCTACCTATGTAGCTTGAATATCCAGGTTGGGAACGACACCGAACATAGGAAGGGAGAGGTGATTCATCATTCTTACTTTTGATGATTGTGATTTTGAGTACCTACTGAAAATTTCAAGTTTAGGTTGTGTAATCGCTGATGAAAAAAAAGAAGAACTTTCTTCCTCATTATGCGTAGTCTAATTTGTAGAAATCCGTGTAAAACATAATCTGAATTGCTTTTCGAAGTCGAATCTTCGTTCATATCTTTATTACGTAATGTTGAAATCATTAATAGTTTTTCTTTTTCTTTACGTAGGTATTTTTATTTCTATATCGGCGTGCTTTAGTGAGTACAAAACGTTCTAAACACTAATAAAACCTCGAGTTATTTCACTGGAAAGCCGATATACTATTAAAACATGCTACAAATTCTTACCACATTAATTGTCGTATACTATACAGAGTACATACATATAACTCGTATAATAGATAAATATACTCGGGCTCGTGAAAAATCAATCGTCGTCAATCATAAAAATTCCTTTTTTCCCTCTTCCTTCGCGTTCGAGAATCAAAGAAAATAAACATTAAAAAAAAGTTTACGACTCGCCTCCGCGTATCTTTTAGTTATCGACGAAATTCATACGATACCGCCTGATACTAATTTTTATCGTTCGATATTCTGTAAAATTTGAGAAAAAAATATGCCAGAAAATGTGCAATTTGACATTACTATTTATTTTTTTAGCAAAAAAAAATTTCCAAGTCGAGACACATGCGCAGAAACAGCGTACTAGTGACTTGGCGCCAGTCGCGTGTCTGGCCGGCCATCTAACATGTTTGGGGTCAAGTTGAATACTACTGTTGGAACTTGTCTTCAGTTTGAAATCGTATGTTCCACGTGTTGTGCGTGTTGCTCGTTGTTTCTTTCGCAGTGTCTTTTACACGTATTTACGTATTTTGGATTTCGAGTTTCGAATTATTTTTACTCGTCGAGTTGTATTTTCGGTTCGGTAATATTTTTTTTCGAGTTTTAGTTGAAATTTTTTCGATTTTTTGGTGGTGTTTTCGTCGTATAATTTTGAATCTCGAATTTACCTACCTACCTATGTATTTTTGCAATTTCGAATGGTATTTTGAATAGTGAATTGTTTCGGTTGTTGCGAAGATTTGTTTTTTTAAAACGATATATTGTGTTGTGTTTTGTGACCGGCTGCTCATGTGGAGATATTTGATTACGAGGATTTAAAAGGTTTGTGTTTTGTTTTTCATCGTTTCTATTCGAAACTATTGAAATTTCTATTTTGATGGGGATGAAAAAACGAATAATTAGTGGGAGAAAAATTGATAATTTACTCTTTATTAAATTTATGAATTGTCGCATTATTCTGCATGGAACATTTCTGTTTCGGTGATGCTGAGATGCAATCTAATCTATTGGATACGACGAGTACAATAATATACATAGTTATTACCAACACCAAAAAAATCACTTAAACCTACTTATACCTTTTTAGAATTATTCTCGCATTTTGCAACTGTGAAAAAATTAGAATAAAAAAGAGTCATCCTGTAGTGGAAGATTTTTTCTTCTCTAATTGAATTTTTTCCCTCCAAAATGTCGACATCGCTGCGAGAAAATTTTCAACATCAATTTTTTTTTTCGCCAACAATCATATTGAATTAAATTCTCGCGTAAAGAGAATTACAAAATTGAGTTGTTTTCGAGGCGAAGTAAATGATAATTAAATTTTGCTAAAAATATTAATTTTTATTCCGGTAATTGAGTTAGCTCGTCGTCGCGTCTTCGCCGTCGTTCAAAACCGACAGAAAAATTTCGTGTCGGTGCGGTAATCTTATGAAGTGTTTTACTGAACTAAAGCTTGTGAATTAGAGGAAGAAAATTTGAACAGAATTTTTAACTACGCGGAAGATGTATAAATTTTTAGATTGAAAATTGGTCTGACATTAATTGAAGTGGTGGTGATGTCGAAACTCTGTTTTTGGCGCCAAGTTGACTGGAATTATTTTTTCCTAGAAGAGAAAATTTTTCGAAAAAATTATAAAAAGAGGTGTTAGATTATTTTGTCACGTGTTGAAACTTGCGTATAAATCTAACCTCGAATTTTTTGAAATTGAATTTGACTATTGCTTACTGAATAGCGATATAAATTTATAAAATTTGAAGATAAAATCATAAATGATGCACTTACTTCTAATTTTAAGGCTCATATACTGACACGTCCGGAATTTTTTTGTTGTTGGAAAATTAGACGAGTGATTTGATGAATATTGTGGGATGACGTCGAAAGACTGTACAAAAATTCTGTGTTTCTGACTGGAATTCGCATTTTTCCTTTGGTATATCATATTTTATGAATTTGCAATGAAATCCGAGCTTTGAAATTTTTATTGATAATACCTAACTGAGTAACTGAGTTTACATTTTATGCTCATTTAAAAGTGAAAAAAAACATCAGTTTTCGTAATTTTTCAGTGAATGAATTGGCTCAACGTCGTCGTATTTTCAGCTAAATGGTGCAAATTTCTTATAAAATTGTTAAAAAAGTATCTGCAATTTTTTCACTTTTTTGAAAAAGGGTTTGCATCACTTACAATACCAAATATGACGATTTTGAACGTATTCGTGATGGGTTAAACTCCCTGAAAAAATGGCGACATTTTATGATTTTTTTTTCATACATTTAAGTGGATACGATGTAAGTTGATTATGTATTGTGAAAAAATTTACAGAGTTCGTTTTTTTTTTGCGATTATAAACCCAAGTAGAAAATTGAGGTTCGAGTCATTGGCCTTAAATTTTTCTATGATCTATTGATACTCGAATCCCTAAACCAATTTTCTGAAAAAGTTCAAATAAGACGATCGCCATCATACTCAATGTCAATAATGCTGACAACTCATATCATAAATAATTACATATTTTTTTGATTTTTTTCCCTTCTCAAGTTTCTTTTGAATATTCAAATTTGATGAGTCCGATTCTTCTGATACCGAAGTTGATACCTAGTACAAAGATTCTATAGTGTCAATATTGCATTGAAATAATACTTCCACACAAAAATATGTACCACTAAATGTTCATGCTCCAATTATGAATATCTAGAGCATATTGTTGAAAAGATAACCCCTATTTAGGTCGTATTTTCGAATTTTATTTTACCGAAGAAAGTAGCATGTAGGTAAAATTCAAATTTTCAGGAGTTGAAAATAAGTTCCAACGTTGTTGATTTGGAGGTAGGAGGAATTATTTATTTATTTATTGCTTCAGTATACAAGTACTTTTACAAACTTACATCGTATTTTTTATAATAAATCTTATATTGTTATGTATTCATCTGAGTGTTTGCTTGAGTGACCTTCAGTTGTCTTCACTTTAAGTACCTAGTTCACATTCTAGTCTGGTTTTCTCGTCCTCAAATTTCGTTTCCTATAGGAATTTCCATTTTCATTTTGAATGGGTAAGCGGGGGTTAAAATTCTCATTTTAGGTACCTCAGATTGCTTCGATAGCAGTTTGGCTTTTTAGTTTACATTCGACAAGAAAATCAAGAAATGAGAAAAAATTCAAAATTTTGAAAAATTAGTTTTTCTGAATGAATTTTTGTTGTGGATGTTTAGTAATAAGCACAGGCCATTTCAGGAGACAGCCGAACACGTTTGATTGTTTGTTTTTAATGATATGGCGAAGAACACTTTGTGTTTAAGGTGTGTATTTGATTTCGTTCTTAAATCTCGATATTTAAAACGGTGTGCAGCGAATTCAGATATTTTAAAATATGGTTCAGTATACCGATACCGAATATAAAACCATAAGTTCGTGTAAATTGACCAAAATTGCTTACTGACCTTTATAAATTTAATAATTGTGATTTTATAATTCAGGAATTTCCAAACTTGTGTTCCAATTTAGTAGGTAGGGGAATAGAACGATGGATCTGTTCTAAAAATGAAGTTCAAAACGTTGAAAGGATTTCAAAATCCTCTACTGGAACTCGCAGCACCTCACCTGAGTAAAAACGAAGTGACAAATTTTAGTAAACATTTCGTTGCTTTATTAGGAAAAGGTCGTAACTACATGAAAGTTGATTTCTCAGAAAACGCATTTTAATTTTTAAAGAGCATTCTATCAAGTACACTTGATAGTTTTAGATGAGGTAAGAGAACATTTGGTTATTGCAATCATTTTCCTGCTAATTTTCAAAATAAACATCCTGGTAGTACTGATTTTTCATTTTCTTATTTGAGGAACTCTGAACTGAAAAAAGTAAAATTCAACAAAGGAACTTTCACCTTAAGTCAAGCTTTTTTCATCAAAAGCCCATAAGAAATACACAGGAACGATATCCTTAAGGTGATGAGGTTGATTTTCTGCAATTTATCAGTGAAATTAGGTGAAATTATGTGTTTATAATGACTTTTCTTACCAACAAATTACAAAAATCAAAAGAAATAGGTTCAATCTGAGAAACAATATCATTTAGAACCTTTTCATTGTAACAGTTTTGAAAACGTGTATTTAAAACCATTTGTTTTCGGCTATTACGAGAACAAAAAACATCGAAATTCAATTCCAAGTGTTGCATCATGTAGAGGACAAAATTCTCTTTCCAATGATACCACTATCTCATTTTTTATAAAAATTGTAGTTACGACCTTTTCCTAATAAAGCAACGATTTATAAAATTATCAAAAATATAAATTCCCCTTACGAAATTTTAGTTAAGTGAACATTCATTATCATGAATAAAAGTCCGGTATTTTGTTGTTCTTACATGAAACAGATCTCAGAGTCATTTTATTGCAGCAATCACAGCACCTCCTGAGCTGCTGCAAAACATGTCAGCAAAAAATTGCAGTTTCTGTAAAACTGTAACATCTGTAACTAACAGATCCCTATAGCCAGTGATAGATTTTTTTCAAGTTTCTAAAAATCTGACAAAACATCAGAAAGTCATTCTTCAGCGTAGTCTAAATATTAGATCGATTAAATTTTCTCCAAGTTGCCAAAAATTGGTATTACGCAAATTTCTCACTGCTCACTCTACCTCTCTCCCCCGGGCAAAGAACGCGCATCTGTGTCGAAAAATTGTAGAAGCAATAAATAAATAATTTCCAAAAAGTATTAAAAACTGGAAACCCTCTTACAATCAGCAAATAGGCTGATGGCAGTGATAGCTTATTGTTTTGTATATGTCTTCTTTTTTCTATTCCAGATTGGGAGGCATCTGTAGTTCTACATATGTCTTCTTTTTCTATTCCAGATTGGAAGGCATCTGTAGCTCTTCATGATTTTTTAAAAATTGTCATATATCCATCTTTGCTCAGTAAACATATTATCGAAATTTTCCCTCGAATTTTGTGCATTTAAATCATAAAGTTGAAGAACGGATCTTTGCGATCAGAGTTCCTCATCCTTATAAGTGTACTCTGTTTTTTGATACGGATGTGAGCGTAGATAACATCGCATAATGTAAATATACAGCTCGCCTGTTCATTGGTAGTTGGTTTCGATTTTCATATACCACTTTCAGTCTTACGTACAGAGTACAGATAAGCCATCGTGTACGTCTTCTCATGGTTGATTTAACGATGGGCTAAATATGTCGAAAAAATATCGACGACGATAAATAAACAACTAGTGTGGAGTTTTTGAATGCTTTGTTGAATGGAAATAATAAAAGAGTAAGAGAGACACTTTGGTATAAAAGGAGAAGAAAGGGTTCCTCATCCTAAACTAGCAATTGGCAAGTCCGCTACCAAAGTACGCGCTCTACAGGTGTTGGTTGCAGGCTGTTGGTTATGGGATATGATACAATAAACATTAGGATAACAATGGGTTTATTGTAAAAGTTGGCATACATCTCGAGAACGGAGCCTCTTAGCGACTACTGATGACCTTATCTGAAAGGGAATTTTATCCCCTACAATTTTGTTCATAACCATTTTTCCCCTGGGATTCACCGTTCGTCGGGAAAGTCAACTTTTATGTCAAAAAACATGAATTTCACAAAAAAAGAACAATGTTGAATTCATGCATTTTGACATCAATGTTGATTTTCTGGACAAACAGTACATCCTACGATAATAATAGTTATGAACAAAATTGTAGAAGCTGAAATTTTCTTTTAGCAGAGTGTCATTAACTTTCCCTCGGATGCTTGGTTCTTGAGATACACGCACATAAACAGTGTTTTTCATATTTTGGCATTTGTATGTTTTGGCATAAAAGTTGAATTTCTTTGAAAAACGGTACATCCTAAGATAAAAAATGTTATGAACAAAATTGTAGAGAATTAAATTCACTTTCAGATCAATATCATCAGTTTTTTAATAAGAAGCTCCGTTCTCGAGATATACGCGAATTTTGATAGCGTAAACTAACTTTTGGACACCCCAGTATCCCAGTGATAGTATCATTTCTCATGAAAAATATGATTTTTGAGAATAATGTACACTTTGTAATATATGGCATCATATGCCTTCACATTACAATCATCCATTTTCGGCAAAACAATATTATAATTTAATAATTAATCGAAAAAACGTCTTACATCTGTACACCACCATAATCAACAATGGTGTGTGATAACCTCCTATCCCATAATCAACATGCGACAGTAGCGCTCCTGGTGATAGCGGACTCGCCAATAAAGCGACTTCATTCTAGAGCTGAATTTCAAATCAATTCCACCCAATCTTTTTAAATGCTTACGAACTCGGAACACAGAAAGCGAAAGACTAAAGGGGGAAACTTTTTTTCACCCCTGTATCCACCTATAAAAGTAGGCGAAATTGTTGTTTGGTAAACGGACGCCATATTTACATAGATAGGTATCCTCTGCAGCTTACACCTTTGTCCAGTGTATACATATTCCCCAAGTCGATCCAGAATGAATAAGGGGAGAAAAAAAATGCGAAATACAGAAAACTTTTGAATTGTCTGTTTCATATTCATTGGTGTGTTGGATTTTGATATGTTCTCTGTATTTTTTGCTCCCAAAAAAAAAAGAGATAAAATGTGTAAAAATAAAAGAAATATCTAAGTTGCCATAGAAAAGAGGGGGAGGTGATCGGCATCGATGACTATTGGGAAACCAACTCGAGAGATTTCCGAATTTGTCTTTGCCTCGCCTAAGGATGATTTACCGCCTAAAGCAGGCAGCTTTATATGTATACCTGCCTACAAGGCCTACAGGGTGTGTTGTGATTATAGCACGATGCGAGGAATTTAATCTTCATTACACTCTTCTATACGTCTTTTTCCCCATTCATTGAGCTTCTCATAGTATGAAAGTCGCACCCTGTAGACCCTTTTTTTTGTTCGTCTTGTCTGACGTAAACGAAGGAAAATTGGCTAAGCTACCGATTCAAACGGTCAATGATAAAGTGTAAAATTAATTTGGGTCTGGGAGTCGGTCGAACGGTGTGCTCTGTGTATTAAATTTCATTCGGTATCCCGGTGCGAGATGGGTTTTCTATCGTCTTTTTGGATATCTTATACCTTATATGTACTAAAGTAGTGATTTGACCAAGGTACTGTGCGTCTATGATGCTGGTTTGATTTTACAAATACAAATACGTATTGAAGTTTTTGGGATTTCTTTTCAGTTCTTGCGAAAATCATTTGGGAAGATCAGTATTCATAATTTTAATGTGGTGAAGTTGATCTGAAAAAAAAACAGCCACTTACATTAATTTGAGGGAAAAAATTCTTGAATAGTTTTAAGAATGAAATATCATTTTTCAATTTTTCAATTTTGTATGCTTGTCATGGATATGCAACAAATGATGGAATTGGACAGAAAGGCGATGAATAAAACAATTAGGTATGTGAGTTGAGAACATTTGAAGAGTGATATTCCAAAACTCGCTTTGTCCATTTTTATCAAAGTTGGGTTTTCAGTGGTACCTAGTAGATGAAGTATTAACTCACATTCCTACATCATCAACCTACCAAAATGAGGTGTTAAACTCACCTAAATAGCCAATTCACTAAAAATAAAAAATAAAATAATGTTCCAAAACGCGCTTTGTCCATTTTTATTGAAATTTTTTTTAGCAGTATTTAGTGGATGAAATGTATACCTACCCTCCTACATCATAAATCCACCCAAATAAAGTGCTAAACTCGCCTAAAAAGCCAATTTACCCGTTTAAAGGGAAACTGTTTTTCCTCTCTCCTGAAAAGTTGTGAAAATGGACAAAGCGAGTTTTGGAATATCACTCTTCATTTTGAAGTACCATACTTGATATTTCTTTAAAAATATTACTCCATTGGGAATTAAAAGTCTTATTTTTTTTATTTCACTTTTTGAAAGTGTTGGCTATCTGAAATACAATTCTGAATATATGCTTAATCTAACTGATTATTAATTGGTAATTTTCAAATGCTCACTTTTTGGATGAAAGGAGTGGAAGATTGAATTTTTGAAATGTTAACGTTTTATTCAAAAATTGAGGTGAAAATTATTTTTCAATAATTTTCTGTGGTAAATTGACGGGTCAAAAATTACGTTGAAAGAAAAATAATTACTTACATTATACTATTGCAGGCAAGAGGTAAATTCCGAATAGGGTGTGGAAGGATTTGATTCAATAGCATCCGCTGGTTCTTCCACGTTGCGGATTTGGAGATAGTCATCATAAATTAAAATGGAATACAATTTGTATTATGTACATACTTTTAGAACAAAATTGACGCAACTCAGCATAATAGTTCAGGAATTGTGTTAGCAGCTGCTCGGAGAATAATTTATTGAATGAAATTAATTCAATTCGCAAAGAAAAATTGTTCAATAAAAAACCTTTTTTAATATTGGATGTGTACTAAGGTGGGTCGACTTTCACTTTTTTTAGAAAAATTGGAAAGGGGGTTCGATAAAAAGTTGCGGGAAGACTTCAAAAGACCGTAGGCAAAATTTTGGATCCTTAACCTAACTTGTACCATCACTTTTCTACCGAGGTTACAAATTTTAAAATTTACATTGAAAGTGGGGAAAAAAATTTCTTTTGAAGCAATATTTTTTTTGCATATAATATTGATCATATGATCATATCCACTTAGGAGTAAGATTAGTAAGAAACCCGTTTTTGAAATTTTTTCACTCTATCAAGTCTTGCAAAACGCTTAAAAAATTGGAAAACATTCAAAAACTATCTTCTTACTTCTAAATGAATATGGACGATCAATTAAGGCACAATGGTATTTTATCCTACCAGTAAAATAAAGTGATTTTTGACGAATTTGAGGTTTATTTACTGAGCAAAGCAAGGGAAGTAACTAAAAATCGTCAAAAATTGTTTTATTATAGTTGAATAACATTATTTTATCCAAACGTGGAATGGAAACACGCATTTGATCACTTGAGCGACTAGCGAGAGTGAATAGAGTAACGCTTTACTCTACTACATAGTATGTACTCTCTAAATTTGAAACAGTCAATTTCACTGCTTAGCAGTCACGACATTTTGCCTTTTTAAAGCAGTAGTTTTTTTTTACTGCAAAACAGTGAAAAATTACTGAATTGGTCAGTAAAAAATCATTTTGACTGACCAATTCAGTAATTTTTCACTGTTTTGCAGTAAAAAAAAACTACTGCTTTAAAAAGGCAAAATGTCGTGACTGCTAAGCAGTGAAATTGACTGTTTCAAATTTAGAGAGTAGGATTTTAAAAAAATTCGAAAAAACTTTTTCACTTCCAATGTGAATTTTAAAATTTGAAACCCCGCTAGACAAGCGATAGTTACAGTTGAAGATCCAAAATTTTTTCTACAGTTATTTTGAGGGCCCCACAATTTTTTATCGAATCCCCCACAGGAAAGCAAACGCTCTGCAGTATTTCGAAAACACATGCATGGTTCTCAGCATCAGGTTTCATACAAGGGATGAGTTGGAGAACCGTATGCAGTCTGTACATCGTGGCCAGCCCTAAAATTTTGTGTTTACACAGTATTGGACCTTATAATTATGTACCTATGTACGTCAATAGGGCAATTTATGAACAGCCAAACAGCCCCAGCAGAAAAAAGTATCCCAATTTGAGGCGATAAAGTACTCATGAAGAACATACTAGACAACCGAATCAAAGCAACTCCCCAATGCAATTTGTAGAACCTATTTTTAGCGACGCTGATGATTGAGTATATTCGATGACCTGTATTTATCAGTGGATGATGTTTTTGTGCCTGAATTCAGAAAATAAAATTTTATAGTAGGGTGCAAATTAATGGCCCGTGACGCCGGTGTCGACGTAGAATTTTATTTCTGCCATCTTTTGAATGGACCATTTTTTCAGAAACAGGTTAGTTTGGAGCCAGAGCGAAAAAATAGGTATGGTTTTTTCGAAAAGGCTTCTTCTTTGAGAGGGGTCTATATTCCCCCTCCTAAAATCATCCGACATTTTTTTTTCGCGATGATCCATCTTAATAATGAATAAATAATCCTTACTTGAGTACCTTAGAGTCAAACCCAGAATTCTCCAAATTTTTCAAAAATGAGGTTATGATCGTTTTGGGTACAGTTAGTAGGTACGCATGGATTGTCATTCTCCGTTTTTACCTATCTGACACAATGACGCAGTCAGGGGGGTCCAAAGTACCGGGTCAGAGTCAAATCTCGAAAAATGTCCAAAATTTTCAAAAATGAGATTATGGTCGTTTTGGGTACAGTAAGTAGGTACGCATAAATTGCCATTCAACATTTTACCTCATTCGATACCATGATAGTTAGGGGGTCCAAAGTACCGGGTTCAAGTCAAACTTTGAAAAAAATACTTCAAAAAAAAATGTTTTTTCATTCTAGTCGACTATAAACAACCTTGAGATACTTTCAACAGACTTGAATCTAGAATTATCCCTCATTTTATCGTGCATTTTCGTGTATTTTCGATATTTTTTACAGACTTGGAGTCAAAACCAGAATTCTCCAAAATGGTATCGTGAATTACTGCTATGGAAAGACTTGAAAATTTTTTTTTTTTTGTGAATTCGATTGTTACCCGAAGCACTAATATATAGGCGAGATCAGAAACCTGCTACTACTGATTCCCACCTTTCATCAGTTTTTTGCGTTTTTCTCAAAATGGTGAAAAGTGGAGAATTCTGGGTTTGACTCTAAGGTACTCACTTATGAAAAATTTCATATTATGTTGCCCTACACCGTTAAGTAGATATATTCAACTGTGACTCTGCCAAGATGGAAAAAATATCCACACTAGAACTTTCTTTCGTAAAGAAATTTTCACCGTCAGACGGTCTATCAATTTTTACCTTGTTTGATACTGATGTAATTGTAGTGTTTGGTCGTAAAAAGCGAAGAATTTATCAATTAATAAAACGAAATGTCCACTCGTTGAAGAAAGGATTAGAAGGGTCGTTTTGTACTTATGTATTGACACGACTGCAAGATTTTCAATAAATCGGTCAACTAGGGTGTTGCTTTGCTTCGTATACTTTTATACTTCGAGGAGGCAAGAGAAAGAGATTTCTGCGACAGTTTCGAATCAAAGGAGTTCGTGATTCGGATGACTCATCGAATAGATATTGGAAATATTGACGAATGTTAGATAGGTAATTTAGAAATTCGGTTTTTTATATCTCGTGAGTGGTGATATTTTGTTTATTTTGGGGACCATTTTAATCAAGAATTTTTGTATAGTCGAGTTATGTTTTAAAGATACTACAATACATATAATACCCACTATTCAAAATATTTCATTCTCGAAACGACTATGTCCAGTCCAGGAAATGAATCATAAATTCTGATACCAGAATACAAATAAAATCGCCGACTCGACGAAGTTGTATCTACTATTTTATCCATCGCGATGCATTTTTTCTTATCAATGCTTTTTTTTTTATTCGAAGAAGAAGAAACGAATACAGAATTATCAGCGAAAAAAAAACTCATATCCGTTCTCGGTCTGGCTCATTTTCATTAACAATGTGCAAATATACTTAACTAGGTAGGTATATTTGAATATGGCGTTACCCTTCTCTCTTCACCTCTTTTCATGTCGTGGGACAGTGTGATAAAAATTATCAGATGTTTTAATATTAACGACGCGTACGAGTATATCGCGTATAAGTCTCGGCCAAATCCCCATTTCCCCAAATGCTCGTAATCTTGGTGTTTATTCGTGACAATATGCTACTAATTATGAAAATAATAGCGACTGCGAAGTTTTATTTGCGCGGTTTAACTATTTTTTTTTGTTTTTCAAATGAGAAATTACAACTAGGGTGGAATTTTGCCATACCGTGAATTTAAACCTGGATCTCGATTTTGAATTATAGTTCGTTGTAAATTACTTAGGTTAATTTGGGTAATTCTTTGCGAATCGAATGCGTAAAATTTTTCGCGGAACTGGAACCGTATTTTAATTAACGTACAACTTCGTGCAAAAAATAAACGATTGCCTACTTTCGAAATGTACGTCATTCGTGAAATCATTATACTCTTTTTCGAGTTCCATTTCTTTGGGCGTGAAAAGAGTTGAACATGTCTGAACCAAGAAAATGTATAAGAAAAGTAGGCATTTTTCATTTTTTTCAAATTTCAGGTAATTCTAAAAAAGCTTGAGGTTGAAGCTGAAGCGTGTCGCATGATGAAATTTGAAATTGAAGGAAATTGAAGAACAGTAGATACCTATTACTTGTGCAAAAAGTGATAATCCTCTTGCAATCAGTAAAAATAGCGATCAACTTGTTGTACGTCGATAGAAAATGTTATTAGTTTACGTAAGTTCTCATTTCAAAAATATGAATTTCTGTCCTTCATTTGTTGATTATGCTGATTTCTCTGATCACTACTTCAACTACTTACTTGTATTTTACGTATTTGAAAAAAGTCTCATTTGTTCAGAATTCAGTACTAATTTTGTTACTTACTTAGGTACTTATAACGCGATTTTCCACTTGAAAAAAATCAACACAGTCACATTTTGAGCCTTATATGCTATGCCATCGAGATTCGATGGCTTGTTATAAACCCCCGCTTTCCCACCTGACCCACCTTTGTGGAAAAACTTTGATTAATTTTCTGCTTATTTGTCGTACGTTTTGTATGAGAATAGATGGGTTCGGGTCGCAATGTACACGAACCACAGGACGCCGAAGCAGAGACGCGGGGCAATGGACGAGTTTCCATAAGGCCAGGTAACCCGATGTTAATATAGGCTGTACCCTTTGGGGTTTAAGGAAATGAAATTGCCTAATATAATTTTCATTAAGACATATACAAGGATATGATTTGCACGAGCACGCGATATATGTATTTTTTTTCACTCGGAAAATGTAGTTAGGAGGGGAGAGAAGGGAACATCGCGTAGTGAAATTAATTTACCGGACGTAGACGTTAGTTATGTTTACCCGAATGGAAAATATGTAATCAAACCGAACACGGAAAGTTTTCGGGATATCGATGATTTCTTAATTGGGTTAAAGTAATTGAGAACTTGACCAGCTGACTGGGTCTGTGTGTTAAAGGTCGTCGATGCTGTCACACGTTTGAGCGGTTCGGTGAGTTTGCGATGGGCTAATGTAGCTAATGAAATGTGTAGGGAAGTTTTAGGTGATGATGTGACGTGGAGGTGGTATTTTCTGGTTTGAATTTGAATTTTGTACTGGTTTAGAATTTTATGGGGTATTACGAGTGATTCAAAATTGAAATTCGTGCGAAGATTTTGTACTTTGGGGTGTTCATTTCGCAAAAATGGTTTGTCTGCGGGTGCGTTTACATTCTTGAGTATCGAATGAGCAATTCTGGATTCTGTTTTTTTGTGGTACGCAATTCTTTTACAGAGGTAAAATTCTAATGAAACATTACTGAAAAAAAAATGAAATTTGATGGTGTTTCAAATAATGCTTCATGTTTTTCATTTGAATCTTCTGGATTTTTTTTTACCGTGATCTTCTCAAAAAATTTTTCTCTGAGTAAAGTTCCTCTAAGAGGGACAAGAACTGATCATCGAAGCGTAAAAATTTCAAAAAAAGTTGAAGATGATTCATCTGATTTTTTGGTGCATACTTTGAAAATTTTTTGAATTCAGGTTCTCCACATCTTGGATCTTTTCCACGGGAAATTCCAATCTCAAATGAAAACATTTATCAGTCTTCGCAGAATATCAGGAGTCTCAAAGTCTCGACTCCACAACATCGAAAAAAAGAACATGTTACGTATAGTTGATTTTTTCCTCCCTGTACAATATAATGGCGTCTGATATGGAGGGTAACATACTGTATCGCGAATACTATATACAGGGTTCTAATACTACGTAAGGAGACGTCGATTGTATTAAATTTTTTTTTTCACTTCGTCTCCGATTTTTTTTTCAGCCTAGTCAGCTAAAGCTTAGGGGGTTGTTTTGCATAACAAGCGTTAATAAAAAGTTGAAAAAAGAAGCATCTTTTCAAGGAACATTAAATTTGGAAAGTTAATGCGTTTTTGAAAAATAAACGTCCGCCATAAATTTACTGCGGCTGTGTAGAGCGCGCGACGAGGATATTTTCAATTTTTTATATACACCTGTATAGTTAAATAAGCCATAAAGCGAACGTTAAAGGCTTTCTCGATCACGCAGTGATATTTTTAAGAAATGAAAACTGCGAATTCCGCTCCGCTCGGGAATTCGGATTGTATATTTTTCGCCATTAAATAAAGGAATATATACCTATTTGCGAAGGTATGGGGAGCAATTCGAGCTGGTGTATTATTTTTCATAAACGAGGCGCCAGCGTGATAAGGCCGTGTGAGACAAAAGGTAGGAGGAGGTGGTGGGCTTGAAGAGAGTTTTTTGGGAAATAGAATTAAATCAAAGATTACTTACGGTTTACGGTACCTACTGTTTAATATGCAGATGCAGAATTGTTCAGGTTTTCAGGTTAAAAGTGGGATTTTCTTTCGAAACACTCGACTGAAATTCTTGATCGAGTACTTTCAAATTTCTTTTGCTCCTGTGAGCAGATTCCGTGAGATCTCGTACCACTTCGTGAAAAACAAAAAATCAGGGAGTGTAATTTCTATAGTTTTTGCGCTATGCGAAAAATCTATACATTGTTTCCACTTTTTGCATCAAGTTTTTCAATTCATTGGCTAGCCAATCAGCGAACAGTGTTTACCAGATTTTTGGACGCGAGTCTCTTTATGGTTAGTTCGTTTTCAACTTTTAAGTTCATGTGAAATGTAGGTGTAAATGCGCCATGCGGATATTGAATATTGATTTTCAATTTTTTTTCAACCGCTCATTTTTCTTGGAACTGAGAGGGTTTGGGAAAATGTTTGTCTGGACAAAATAAATTAAAGATTATGGAATTTCATATTGATTAGTACAATTTTTGTTTGTTCAATTTCATACAGAAATTGGGATTTTTACATTGTTTTTATGGACAATGCCAATTTTAAATTGAAATTACGCAAATTTTTGAGGGAACACAATATAGGTAGTCTAATTCAATATTCAATAAACCAAAATTTTCAAAATTTTATTTTCTTTCAAACGTTTTTTTTTTTTTACCGAACTAGTAACTACTTTCTACAATTTCGAGCATTTAGAAACTGTTGAAAGGTAACGCTAGCGCTTTCGGTAAAAAACCCATCATTTTGAAAAAGTATAAAATTCTGAACATTTTGGTTTCATTCACTACTTATGTGTTCCCTCGAAATTTTGCGCAATTTCAATTTAATTTCCGAAGTTGTGCAAAATATACAGAACATGGATAAATTCCACTCGTCGTACGATGTTGCGTAATTTTAAGAAATGCATTTGCCGAAACTTTTGTTTCAGCTGGCCAAATGTGTGCTCAATTACTATCCGTGCTCTACTCAGTTCAGAATTAGAGTTGTGTTGCTGTAAAAAAAAAATTGCAATTTCAAATTTGCATTAGTTTTTTTTAATAAACAAATCTCAATATTTTAATTTTATTGAATATGAAATAGTCGATATTTCAACAATATCGATAATATCGCATCACTGTAGATACCTAATTAAAAAGACAAACGCAAAAACTATCTTGCAATCAGCTTCAAGGCAGAATGTAAAAAGGGTTACTAACTCGACTTTCAGGTTCTTCTACTTCTTTTTGAAATATTGTCTGTTACGTAGTACGTACGTGGGGGAGGGGTGCATCTATCGCATTTCGAAATTGCCCTGTAACAAATAACCCCGCAGATAATAAAATGAAGCAAAAAAAAATGACACATTCAGTAAGTAAACAAAAATATTCATGTATCCACCGAAATCGAGGCATATAGTTTATAGGTAGGTATTGAAAAAGTTATCAAATGTTTTTGAAGTTGGCGACAATGGTCAAAAAATTGGTATCGCTGCATTGCAAAATAATTCCAGAGTTTCAGAAATGATGTTAGAACATTTTTTCAGAACATTAATTTACTCAAAGATGAACGATTTGAAAAACTTGAACTGCTCAGTAGAATCCTAAAAATGGTTTTGGATTTTACTAGCAGGGTTGAGGTTGACGCAGAATCTGAAAGATTATCTTCACGAGAGCTGGACTAAGTATTTTTCCTGACGCAGTGGTTAGATATCGAAGGATTAGTGCGAAGAAACCACGATTTTTTCAAAAGTATCATACCTCCTATTTAAAGGCCCATATCTTCTCCACAGGTCAACTTTGGTGTTGACAATTTTTCAGGGTGGCTTTCAACTTGAAATGAATGTCTCTGTTGCAATTTTTTTTCAATATTCAAAAAATTACAATATATGTCATACTGCCATGAATTTGTTGGTTTTGCTGAGCAACTAAGGCAATTTTTATTGATGAAGATTGAGAGATGGGGACGAAGTTGAACTGTACCAAAATTTCTAACAGAATCGAAGATACAGTAGAAGAAATGTTTTTTGTTTTCAAACCTTAGCGCATTCAACCTCCGAGTAGTCAAGTTTCAAAAAAAAAAAAATAATAATGCATCATGTTGTGGCAAAAATTCTATCTAAAATTCAAGATGGGATTTTGAAAAAAAAACCACCAAACTACAAACCTCGCCCATTCACCATTCGACTCGAGGACGAGAATCGACATCGAGTAAACAAACGTATTGTGGGCAAAAAAGGAAGAACCAAACTGCATAAAATTCTGCTACGAAACGCGCCTAAAGAAAAACTAGACAGCTGCGCCAAGCGCAGCTGTAACAGTGTGCGTAGCTTCTTTAGTTTGGAAAGCGCAACGCAATTTTGGAAAAGAAGCATAACAAAATTTCAAAAAAAGGCGCAACTTCGAAAAAAGCACAATGCGACCTCAAAATAATAAGCACAATGCGATTTAGAAAAAAATCACAACGCAAATTTCAAAAATAGAACAAGATTCCGAAAAAAATCAAAATACGATTTTGAAAAAAAAGCATAACGCAACTTTTTAAAAAAAACGATTGGAATTTTGAAAGCAGAACGCAATCATGATTTAAAAAAAAATCAGAATACGATTATGAAAAAAAAGCACATCACGATTTTCAAAAAAAGCACAAAGCAACTTTGGAAAAAAGCAATTGGGATTTTGAAAGCAGAACGCAATGATGATTTAAAAAAAAGCACAACGCGATTTTGAAAAAAGGCACAACACGAATTTTAGTTTAAAAAAAGCACAACGCGATTTCGAAAAAAAAGCACAACACAATTTTGAAAAAAAGCACAACGCAATTTTGAAAAAAAGCACAGTGCGAACTTTGAAAAAAGATCAACGCGAATTCTCAAAAAAGCACAAGGCCAACTTTGAAAAAAAGCACAATGCGACTTCGGAAAAAAAAGCACAACGCAAATGTTGAAAAAAAAACAGAACGCGAACTTCAAAAAAAAAGCACAACGCGATTTTGAACGCGATTTTGAAAAAAAAGCACCACGCAATTTTGGAAAAAAAGCACAACACAATTTCGGAAAAAAGCACAACGTGATTTTGAAAAAAAAGAGAACTTTGAAAAAAAGCACAACGCGATTTCAAAAAAAAGCACAATGCAATTTTGAAAAAAAAGCACAACACGATTTTGGAAAAAAAGCACAACGTGAACTTCAAAAAAAAAAGCACAATGAGGACTTCGAAAAAAAAGCACAACACGATTTTGAAAAAAAAGGCACAACGCGAATTTTAGTGAAAAAAAGCACAATGCAAACTTTGAAAAAAAGCTCAACGTGAATCCTGAAAAAAGCACAAGGCCAACTTTGAAAAAAAAGCACAATGCGGATTTTGGAAAAAAAAACACCGCGATTTCGAAAAAAAGCACAACGCTATTTCAGAAAAAAAAGCACAATGCAAACGTCGAAAAAAAGCACAACGCAAACTTCAAAAAAAAAGCACAAGATTTTGAACGCGATTTTGAAAAAAAAACACCACGCAATTTTGGAAAAAAAAGTACAATACAATTTCAGAAAAAAAGCACAATGTGAACGTTGAAAAAAAACAACTCGAACGTTGGAAAAAAACACAATGCGATTTCAAAAAAAAACAACGCGATTTTCATTTTAAAAAGCACAACGCGAACTTTGAAAAAAAGCACAAAGCAAATTTTGGAAAAAAAGCACAACGCGATTTCAAAAAAAAGCACCATGCAATTTCAGAAAAAGAAGCACAACGCGATTTTTAAAAAAAAGCACGACGAGAACTTCAAAAAAAAAGAACACAACGCGGATTTTAGGAAAAAAAGCACAACGCAAATTTTAGAAAAAAAGCACAACGCGATTTTTAAAAAAAAAAACACAACGCAAATTTTGGAAAAAAGCATGTGATTTTAAAAAAAAAGCGCAACGTGAACTTTGAAAAAAAAGGCACAACAAAATTTTGAAAAAAAGCACCACACCATTTTGGAAAAAAAGCATAACGCGATTTTGAAAAAAAAGCACAACGAGATTTTAAAAAAAAGCACAACGCGAATTTTAGAAAAAAAGCACAACGCGATTTTTTTTAAAAAAAAACACAACGCAAATTTTGGAAAAAAAGCACGTGATTTTAAAAAAAAAGCGTAACTTTGAAAAAAAAGGCACAACAAAATTTTGAAAAAAAGCACCACACCATTTTGGAAAAAAAGCACGAGATTTTTTAAAAACAAAGCACAACGCGATTTTGAAAAAAAAGCACAACGTGAACTTCAAAAAAAAAGAACACAACGCAAATTTTAGGAAAAAAAGCACAACGCAAATTTTAGAAAAAAAGCACAACGCGATTTTTTTTTAAAAAAAGCACAACGGGAATTTTGGAAAAAAAGCACAATGTGATTTTTAAAAAAAAAGCCCAACGCAAACTTTGAAAAAAAAGCACAACGCGAACTTCAAAAAAAAGGCACAACAAAATTTTAAAAAAAAAGCACCACACCATTTTGGAAAAAAAGCATAACGCGATTTTGAAAAAAAAAAGCACAACGAGATTTTAAAAAAAAGCACAACGCGATTTTAAAAAAAAAAGCACAACGCGAATTTTGAAAAAAAAGCACAACGTGATTTTTATAAAAAAGCGCAACGCGAACTTTGAAAAAAAAGCACAACGGGAACTTCAAAAATCAAGGCACAACAAAATTTTGAAAAAAAGCACCACACCATTTTGGAAAAAAAGCATAACGCGATTTTGAAAAAAAAGCATAACACGATTTTGAAAAAAAAGCACAACGAGATTTTAAAAAAAAAGCACAACGCGAATTTTAGAAAAAAAGCACAACACGATTTAAAAAAAAAAAAAAACAACGCAAATTTTGGAAAAAAAGCACGTGATTTTAAAAAAAAAGCGCAACGCGATTTTGAAAAAAAAGCACAACGTGAACTTCAAAAAGAATCACAACGCAATTTCGAAAAAAAGCACCACACAATTTCGAAAAAAAAGCACCACGCAATTTCAGAAAAAGAAGCACAACGCGAACTTCAAAATAAAAAAATAACGCGAATTTTAGAAAAAAAGCACAACGCGTTTTCGAAAAAAAGCACCACGCAATTTCAGAAAAAGAAGCACAACGCGAACTTTGAAAAAAAACACAATGCAAATTTTAGGAATTGAAAAGCACTAGATTTCGAAAAAAAAGCACAACACAATTTTTAAAAAAAAAGCACAACGCGATTTTAAAAAAGAAGCGCAACGTGAACTTTGAAAAAAAAGCACAATGTGATTTTTAAAAAAAAACTCGATTTTGAAAAAAAAGCACAACGCGATTTTGAAAAAAAAAGCACAACGCGATTCCGAATACACTATGCTATGCTATTCTGAAAGCTCCGGAGCACAACGTGATATATCAGGAAAGCATAAGCACTGCAGTACTGAGAGATTGAGAGAACCTCTTGGGAGCACAGCAAAATCACAAATGACTGGAGGTTTTGATTCTGAAAGGGTAACCACCTGCTTTCAGCATCTACGTGTGTAAATGAAACACCTGCAGGTGTTTCACAAATGACTGGTGGGTTTTCATTCCGAAAGGGTAACCACCTGCTTTCGGCATCTAGTCTAAAATTGAACAATGGGAAAGATAACACTGTAGATAAGAATATTTTAGGACCCCTGCAGTGTTACATTTTAAAACCGATGTCGGCTTCCCTTTTGATACCTTTCTCATTGTTCAATTTTGAAAATTTAAAGTCGGCTTCGCTTTTGTCGGCTTCCCTTTTGATATGGCCCTTTTCCCTTTTTTATTCTTTTTTTGGTACAAATTTTCGTAATTAATTGCAATTACTCAAGAAGCTAATTGAGTAATTGCAATTATAATTACGACATTCCCTCCCTCAAGTTATGCCTCACCTACCTACGAAAGATTCAAAAAAATCGGTCCATTCCTCTAAGAGAACATTCGAGCCAAAGAATTTTTCAACTTTCGGAACGAAACCAATAGTGTGCTACGCACACTAAAAAATTCGTAGTCACGTACAAGATTCGAACGTAAACCGCATTAACATAAATTTTAAAAATCCTTTGAATGATTCAAAGAGGCGTACTGTTTTCTAAATTAGGCTGCTCTAACTGCGCTCCGCTTCGTGTATTTGCTTTGATTTTGTGCAAAAAGAAAAAGTATATAAAGCTAATTTTAAGAATCAATTTCTTAAATTACGTCGCTCGTAAAGCAGAACGAGTACAAGACGAAGACACGACGAGGACGAGGGCAAGTTAAGAGTTTGTGATCGTTGTTCATTCTCTGCCTGTACTCGGCTGAGATTCATTTCTTCCTGCCTCGGTTAGCTTAGCTGTAACCCTCCTGTATCACCGCGTATATCGACGCTAGTTTTCGTTCAAAACGACCAAAACTGTTTGAAAAATTAATTTATATAGCGGTACGAAGCCTCTCGTAGTATAAGAGACCCTGCGTCTCTGTAATTAACTGCACATACATAACATACCGAGGTAAATATAGTACCTTGCCTATATGAGTATAGGTTAGTATATTCTGTTCTGTACTGTACTATATCGACTGTAAACACGATGCCTTGTGTGCTACACACCATAGACTCCTTGTAATTATACTACCCTTTCCACAATTAACACTGTGTCGTTGAATATTCAATCGACTTTACAACTTGTAGGAGAATGGTTTATGTATTATACAATCCTCACTTCTAAAACACGAAATTTCTCTCTAACGGAATTTCTAATCGAACTTCAATATCATACGAACCATCGATTCGAAATTATTTCCAGCGTGTCGAACAAATTTTACAAAGTCGAATGCATAATTTACAAGCCAATTTTATGTACGATATATTTATTACATAATGTATCATTTTGCAGCTCTTGTTACGTTTTTTTTAAGAAAATGGTTCTTGAGCTCAATCTCTTCAATTTTTCTTGACAGAATTTTGACTGCATGATGATGAAAGGAAACCTTAAGAGGGAGGTATCCCTACTGTAAGAAAAATTTTTGAACTCGGACTATGCTAGATCGAAAGAGAACCGTCCAAAAATATACCACCAGCTAAACATTCAGGTGCTAAAGTCCGTTTTATGCGATTTTTGGCCAATTTTTGAAATCCTTGAGGTAAACGTGAATGATTACTGACAGATTCAACCAGGGAACTATCGCGTCATTTTTCAACGCAATGAAGAAAGCAGCCTCTCTCGCGATGATGGCGCAAAGGACCAAAAAAGGAAAATAATCAGAATTTCAATAAATTGATCCAGAAAGCTGAAATTTGAAATACATATACATAATTTTGGACTCCTCATCTCCTCCCACCACTGAATTCAGCGGTTCTGAAGCCTCCAGTAGATTTTTGTAAGTTGAGATCTCCATAAAAACATTTCCAAATGAAGTTGGAAAGCTAAAATTTACTCCAAGGACCTCAACTTTCACATGCTGAGTCGATTGGAACTGGTTTCAAGTCGTTTTGAAGACTCCAGTCGCATTTTTTTAAAATCCCAGTTTTTCAAAAAAAAAACAAAAAAAACTTTAAATCTGTCCTCATGAATTTTAGCTTGCTCGTATGATTGCAATTTGTGCTTATTAGTGACCCTCTTGACTGTTTACAGATAATTTTTCCAATACCTGTATCTTCCAGTTCCTTCAGAACCATATTTTTTGTCGAGCGAGTTCATAATAAAAAATTTGAAAAATTCACTGGTTTCACAAAAAAATCTCAAATTTAGTTTGCTTCCATTTTTTGGCGTTCGGGGGGGGGGGGATTCAAGGTTATTTGAAGTTATTTTGGAGGCTTCCGCAGTGGGTCACTAACAAGCACTGATCGCGATCGTCCGTTCAAAGTTGATTTGAACAGATTTTTATTACTTTTTTTGGTGATCTGGAATTGCAAAAATATCTATGGAGGCTCCAAAGGCTTAAAATTAGCGTTAGTCGATTCAGTATGTTCAAATCAAGGTATAATATACTTATTACTTAGTGAATTTCAGCTTATAATCTTCATTTGGTAAAATGTTGTGAAAATCTCAACATTGAAAAATCTGCTTGAGGCTTCAGACTGCTCAAAACGTTTTATCACAGCAAATTGTTTTTATTGAGCCAAGAAAACAAGACAATAAATTGGACATTTATTTCGATTTTCAAGTTATCACATCCTTGTTTTTTTCTGTTCGACTTAGGAGGTCCAGGTCCACCCACATTTCTGTATCAATTTTTTATTCAGCATTAAAGTATCTATACTTTGCCTGGTATGTTTGCACATTGCAGTACCTCTCGAAAAAAAAGTCGACGGATCTCGATCAAATTCAGTCGCAATCTTCATTTTGAGTTTGAAGTAGCACAGAAAAAGTTTTAGCTCCGGAAATGCCCACAGAAGGGAGATACATTTTGGCTGGTAATAACTGATACGTATATTTTTGCGTGATAACTTGATCTAGCTTATAGTCTAGTTCAAAAAATACTTCATTTAGCCCGGTGAGTCATTCGAAAAGGACTCAGGTTCCCACTTCCCTATGGAAATTATGCATGTACTAAATGTGTGCTATAAAACATGGGAAAACTGACAAATTTGGTCCAAATTCAGATTGGTGATGTAATCGGAAATCGACTTTCATTTCAACTTGCGAGAAAATTCTGAATATTTTCACAAATAACTGAAATGAGGAAATGACTTTTGGTAGGTAGGCAGGGTAGAGCATTCCTGTAAGTGTTGAGAAATTCGATTGAAACGAGCCAAAGATGTAGATTTTCAACAGGAATGTCAATTTCACCCCTTCTAGAGTGGTTGAGGGTGATCTGATGTGATGTACTTAGACTTACATAGGAATTTTGTCACCCAGAGTTTAAGACCACGTGGAGCGACTTTCACTGGTTAATTTCAAAATTCCCATCAAGGGTTTATTCCTCATTTATTTTTCAATGTACTCGTACTGTATGCTCTCGAAAAATTACGAGTACTGCCAAGTGGTTGAAAATCCCTTTGCGTATTTTTTGTATAATTATTTCATTCGTAAAAAACACTTCAATTCGTCAAATTCGTAATTTGTGCATTCCGCATATTTGAACTTTTTTTTTTGAAAATAAAATATATAATTACAAATTTTTGAACACCCTGTAGATATATTATTTTCCTGAAAACATTACGAGTGTACGAGTAGTACGAGTATTATTTTTCTACTGAGACTGAGAGTAATTCAAAATGGTCGAACTTTATTGGTAGAATCGTTGTGAATGTGAATATCTAAAACTGTTCACGTACGTGATCGATTGGCGATTTATTAATTATTGAGATGAAAAATTATTTGTATATTTTGCGTTCATTACTGACATTGTATGTATAATTTTCCTTGAAAATGAGCATTAAAAAGGTTTTGTAAATTTTCAATCTCGAATGAATATTATTTGGAAAAATCCATGTTCTATAAGAATGGTAAAGAAACATTGGTGTTGGAAATTAATCCACACGTAAAATCTCGTTTCGACGTGTAAGGTTAGGTGTAGTGGTCCTAGGTTGGTCGATTAGATAAAAGGAATCGAAAATACACCCCCTCCCCCCTCCGGTAATGGCAGATATCTAACTTACGCACACTTTACAGTGTGTGGTAGTTCGTCTTATCTGGTTTTGCGTTAGTCGGGATAAGTAACTATGAATGCATGTCATTTCTAGAAAATTAAATTATTTCATTTCAACATCAACTTCAGTTCTTTTCCGTTTGTCATGTCGAAATCGTCGTAAATTGTGTCTGGCGTAATATGTACGTTCGAATTGTCGTGGTCATCTTTTTCATGTTCGATTCTGCGGTGTTTTAATTTACTAGTATTTTTTAAATCATGGGGTGTATTTTATTAAGTAGTTCGTCTTCGTACCAGTGGTGACCAGTTTGATGATGTTTCAAGATTGAATTTTCTCACAGGTATGTATTGTCTATGTATTGTTCATTGTTCATATGTGCAACGTATGTACTCGTACGTAGTGTAAGTATGGCACATACCCGATTGATTATTGCATACAAAATTCTTATTCCTTAGTGCGAAAGAAATATTTTCAAGTTTTTATGTCAATTTAAGTATGTCGTGTTAGTTTTTTTGAGTTTGTCTTGTGTAATTTTCATCCTGCTAATGAGAAAAATTTTCAAGTTGTGAGCAAAAGGGTATCTGAAAAAGATAGGTATGAACATTATACGAATTCGAGAAGAATTATGATGAAAATTGTGGATTACTTACTTGAATTAAATCACGCAAAAGGGGATCGCTGTTATCTCGCATGTTTTGTTGGTGCGGTTTGGTGTTCGGTACAAAATTTCGTTATTGGAAAATTGGTACGATTTTGCTTTGTATCCTATTGTACTTTTTTCTTACACCTGAATGGGAAATAATGTTTTGCATGTTTTCTCGTATTGGTTTATTCAGTGAGTTGGAAATTTTTTGGGGAAAACATAAATTTAATGTGCCTGTTTGAAGAAGAATGGAAATGTCGATTAATTTCCAATATGCTCAAAGCCTTTTCCATATTTGATGGAAAATGGAGTTTAAAAAATCTGTCCGAACCATTTTTCCGAAAAATTGGTGTCGAGTGATTGATAGTAAGTAGCGTAAGTACATACCTAATTTGACTGCAATCACGTTAATTAATGGTGAGAAATCAGCAATTTAAGTTACTTACTTACTTGAATTCGTTTTATCTCATTCGCGAATTAGTTCTTCGCAGTCGACAGTTTCGAAGTTTTCTTCTTTGGCATTCAATTTTTGCTGCAATTCAAATGGAAATTTTGCTGATTTTCTAAGGTTCTATTTTTTTCCTGAACCTCCGATTTTCAAGTTGAACTTTTTCAATATGAAAAACACACGTACGACGACCTCTTTGAATGTCCAGTGATAATGACAGAGCATAGGGCTCAACATCTGACGAGGATGGAATGATTGGCTGCGATTTTGATTTACTACTGTGGTATTCCTTCAGGTATTTTTTCTATTCCTTGTTCTTGAAGGCATATCTGAACTAAATAAATTTAAATTACTTTTTTGCATGACATTTGATGGAAAAGTAGATAAAAAAAAATAGTAAATTAAAATTGAAATAAGCCTTCTTGATCACGATTTGTGATTTTTAATTCCTCTTGATTACTGGCTCGAATTTCACTTTGAAATCTGAACAATTCTGATTGAAGGTCGAAGATTGTCGTAAATCCACGAACATGTGTGTTGTGATATTTGAAAACTTTGCCCAACAGTAATCGCAATCATTTTTAACTCGAAAAAGAATAACTGTTGGGGTGGATTTTGAGAAAAAAATATTGAAAAATGTTGGCCAAATTCAGTGGGGTTTTTTTATTTTATGTTGGCAGGTCGCCGTGGAAGAATTTGAGCTCTGAAAGAATCTCTGTAGGGGAGATAACTTATGAGTCCTCGTAGAAAATGAATTTTCACCAAAATCGTGTTTTTTCGCTCTAGTCCGCACCTTATACCCTACTTCGGGAAACATAATCCAGTTTTAAAACACAGTATTCGAAATGGTGCATCGACCTAGAAATCCAAGTTCACTTTTAGGGTTTTACTGGGTGGTTGATAATTTGCAAAAATGGTTATTTTGATAAAGTTTTGAATTTGAAAATATTTTCTCCTCGAATTATCATTATATCGAAAGATGCCATCTCTGAAACTGAGGAAATATTTTGAAATACGGTGGTCAATTTTTTTAAAATTCTGTTTTCCTGTTTCAAAAAATTGAAAAATATTAGCGAAAAATTAATTAGGTAAATTTTTTTGAGTCTTGAAACTTGGCTACAGTGGCCAGAAAATTGGCACCACTGCATTCCAAAATAATATTTCCCCAGTATCAGAAATTATATGTTTCGGTATTTTGTCACAATTAATGAGTAATATTCGAGAAGAAAATATTTTCAAACTGGCAATTTATTATTCAAAAATTGGCAATTTGCACATTTTCAACTGCTTGGTTGAACCCTGTATGTAATCTTGGATTTTTACGACTACAGCCTCGGTTGACGCAGAATCTCGATTAAAATGTTTTAGAACTGGGCCTTTTTTCCAAAATAGGTTAAGAAGTGATTCAAACAAAAAACTCTTGATTTCTTTGAAAATTTCTTCGCTTTGAAGGCTCATATTTTCAATTTAGGGATACCTTCAGGACTTGATTGTTTTCTGAGTGATTTTCAACTCATAATGAAAGTCCTCGCCAAATACATATGATGAACATTTTTCGACATTTTTTTTTTTTTCGCGGTCCATCAGTAAAAAGCAAAATGCAAAAACTCTCTTGTAATCATAGGTACTTTTCGTTTCTTGAATTTATAAATTTCCAAAACGCAACTTTTGAATGGTCAGAGGTAGAGCTTTGGGTAAAAAAGTGTTTCAAAGAGGATAAAATTACGAACATTTTGTATTACTCAAATACCTATGTGTGCACTCAAAATTTTGAGTAATTTTAGTTCAAAGTTCAACACTACCGCTCGCAGCTGGTTTTTGCATTGTTTTCGCAACTTTCAGCTGCGAAAACTTTTCAACGGTTAAATGTAGAGATTTCGGGAGACCCCCATTTTAAAGAGGATAAAATTACAAACATTTTGCTTCATTAAAATACCTGTGTGTTCACTGAAAATTTTGAGTATTTTGAGTTTGAAGTTGACATTTATGTAGTATGCAAAAATCGGTAAATGGAAGTATTCATATTATAAAATCGTTATTTTCACGCGAAATGATAAAAATTTAACATCAATCGATAGGGAATTTCATTGTCTTTAAGTTGAGACCACATAAAAATTCACCCGAACTCGCGAACAATCGAAAAAATTGCATTTTTGTGAAGAAAATATCATGCATCAATAGTAGCGCTGGAGAGTTGTCCTCCACGTAGTGACGGCAGAGAGTATGCATGCCCGCATTGCTCCGATTGGTAAATGCCCTACTTTTAATATAGAAATTCTGTACCTAAAGCGCAGCAGCTTGTTATAAAATTAGTTGTCGATTCTTTCTATTCATACAAGTATATGTATGTATTCACAATTCCACTTACTGTTGGAGTATATGTGGGAGGCCTGAGACTTGCGGTGATCCAGTGATCTGACTAATCTAAAAATAAATATCAGCCAAGTCAGCATTCCGTTTGATTATAATTCAATTCATAGTTTACTTTCAATTCGCCCGATAAATAATTAACCTATTACAAAAGATAAAGATAAGGTGCTCGCAATCAAATAACTACTTCGGTATACCTATATTGACAGATTGACGTTTGTTCTATAATCAGCGGCTAGATCCTATGTAGACGCAACTCTACCTATGTATGTATAGTCTACCTCAGCTGTTCATTTAGCGACGGTATAGCGTGGCTGGAAAATTATCTAGCGTTTTTTCAAGGTTAATGGGTAACGAGCAGGAAGGATAAAATGACTGAGTTGGCGGCTACGAGACCGTTTAATACGTACAACAGGATGAAAGAATGAAAAAAACTATACTCTACCAACGCGAGTCACCGTGAAACGCTTTTTAAACGTATCGAAAAATAAGACGATATCGTCGAAGATTTTATCGTCGCCAACCATCTTTTGGCCAAAAAATATCCGCCAAGGGGGTCGAGGCGAAGAAAGGGTATAGGCGCAATTAACTAATTGAGCGGTGCGAAATCGCGAGGGCTCGTCACTTTGTAAAATTAAGCTTCGAACAATTCAATAAACGAAATAGAAAAGTTGCCTATAAGAAACAATGGTTTAGAAACTAAACGTTCGGTTGCGGCGAACAAGTAACGAGGGTGGTGGTGGGTCGTTCGTCGAAAGTTGAAACTTCCATCGTCAAAAATGACAGCGTAAAAATTTCATTAGCGAAACACGCCTGTCTTCGTACCCTTCACCGCTGCCATTTTTCAGCTTCGGCGATGACTATGTCTTTATTTATATCTACTTTTGGTATAAAATGTGTACAAGATAGTAAGAGTATACTTACATATAAGAGGTATCTGCAGCGGAGAAGAAATTTGTCTCTGTTACTATACAGGAACACTCAAAAGGGAAAGGGAGACGTGATACGAGGTGCTAACGATAAAATTCGCAAAGTAGGCTTTACGATCGTGAATGAAACAAGGAGTTGGGGGTATTTTCCAGTTACCCTGTTTGAATGATGTAACCGACCGAGCATCAGCGTGTCTCGAATTAAAAGCTTGGGCATTTGTGGCGACCAACGCCGTCGTCATCCACCCCTATATCTTTGCGAGCTTTCCATTCGAGACTAGTCTGCACGTCAGTTCGGCAAACAATGAAACCCGAGATACCCCAACGTCGTGGTTGCTGAAATAAATCGATATCCGCAACAGTACTGGGAACTGCTTACACTACATCTTCTTAAGTTGTACATAGCTATGTCTGCATCGCTGTAAAGGCGTTTCAGCCCGGATGACCGAAGGGTAGATGGAAAAAATGCTAATATTCCCTTATTTACGCGTGTTTTTCGAAGGGATCGAGTAAACTGTAGAGAAAATTCCGGCCCGGAACTTGGCCCGGTTGCGCTGATTCTTCTTATACTAACTAAAGCGAAGGGAGCGATCTCCCTTGGTGGGTTTGATTTGCTTCACATTACCTAAAAGATAATAGTTTACCCTCGTGTCAGTCATAACAACCCTCCTTATGTAGCCGAGTGTACTTGGCTGACGACTATAGCTGTGCTGCGAAACCAAGTATACGAACGTGCCAGATATTTCTCACTGGTCTCTCTTCTCTCATTCGCAATACAAGTGTATATTGTACAAGTGTGCTATAAAGTTTTAGTGTACTATGTCGAGCCTCGCGTCTGCCCTGCCATGTAGTCTGTTCTGCTTACTGTACCACTCCTCATAAGCCTTTTGCTTTGTACCTACGTGTACGTATATCTTACGTTAGTCAAATAACACGCCGTTATACGTATTTTATGCAACGACATCCAATTACTGTCATGCCGTTTAAAAGCCATGCAGTTCGTTAGCGCGAAAACTCGCCTATTATTAGGTGGTATGTGATGCTGGCGTGCGAGAGGGCATATACAACTTCTCTGTGTATTATGCACACAGAGAAAACTGCAAACTGCTAGAACTACGCGATATTGCGAGGTTTTTTTGGAATGTTTTCTCCACTTGTATATACATGGTGTCCTTAGTTTTCGGATGTGTTGAATGATGACAAAAAACACGAGAAAAATAGTCAATAACCTTACTTACGTGCAATCGAAACGGAGCTGCTCATTCTGGTAATATTGCTGAATGTATCGCCTTTTTTTTTGAAAACAATCGAAAGACATTACGTTATACAGTATGGCTGTGTGGGTTTATTGTATTCTGAGGTACCTAGACCTCTGATTTGTATGTGTTCATTCGGTTATTGAGTTGTTCTGTTGTTGAAGGCATTACAAATGTCCCAACAGCATCAGAAATGTTATCTTGTTCAGCCATTTTGAGACCTGAAACAAAACACCAAAATTCAATAGGAATTTTGCACAATTTTAGTAAAAAACGACAGTACTTTTGGCAATTAATGCAAAAAGTACTTAATATTTTTATGCAACTTTCGCCAATAGTTGATTTTGCAACTTTTTGATTGCAAAAGCGAGACTGCTGACAATTCCAGCAAAAGAAACGGCTTTTAAGCAATATTTTTGTCATCGTAAGTAGGTAATGGGAAGTAGGCAAATGTAATGTTATGTTCATCGCGGTGGATCGTCCGAAAAAAAAAAATTGGTGAATCTTGACCAAATTCAGCAAAGACCTTCATTTTGAGATGAAACTTACTTTAAAAAAAGTTTTGCTCGGAAGATGTCCCGGAAGGGGAGAAATGGGGTCTCTAAAAAAGTCCAGTTTGGAGGAAAAAATCACATTTTTCGCTCCCGTCCATAGTCAATATGTTTTGAGAAAAATGGCCTAGTTCTAAATGAAAGTATTTGAGATTCTGCGTCGATCTATGCGATTGCCATCTAAATCCAAGATCATTTTTACCATTCTACTGAGCGTTCAAAAATGAGAACGTCGTTCATTTTTGAATGGATTCGTGTTTTTAAAATTTTTTTCTTCTCAAATATTTTGCAGTAATTTAGCAAAAATATTGAAAGATGTGATTCCTGAGACTGGAAAAAAAATAGTGTCAAAATACGAGAAAAGTAGCCAAAAATTTGCCACTTTTTTTTCAAATTAGCAGTAATGACCGAAAATTGGCATCACTGCGTTTCAAAATATTTCTCTGGTTTCAGGAATGATATCTTTCAATATTTTCGCATAATTAATGTGAAGTATTTGCGAAGAAAAAATTTTCATAACATAAGTACATAGATACATTATATTCAAAAACGAGCGATTCACAAATTTTCAACTGCTCAGTTTTGTAGAACCCTAAAAGTGGTCTTCGATTTTGAACGCAAAGGTATACTCGTAGATCGAATCGACGTACAAGTATAATCTCGAATACGTTCAATTGGGACTGAACCATTTTTTTTTTCAAAACAGTTTGTGTAGTGACAGTAGCAAAAAAAACTTCAATTTCTTTGAAAATGTCTTCTCTGTGAGGGTCTATTTCTCCCCTCCATTCAGTGGCATCTCCGGAGCTGAAAATCCGCCGACTTTCTTTCGCAATCCACCCTAATGTTCGTGTGGAAGAGCGACGACGAGTGTCCAAGAAATGGCAGAGATTCGCTCAATACTTCGTGGAATCCACAATCTTCAAATTCGACTAAGCAATTTTAAGAACGGTCAACCAAACAACATCTTGAGAGACTCACGTTTTGGACGCCAAAATCTAAGGAGTAGTTTTCACAATTCCTATCATTTCACGATCATATTGTATAAAGTAGAATTTTTCTGGTGGTCTTTTAATGAGATGCTTACATACATATTGATTTAGCTTTTTGAGCAATATGAAAGGAAATAGTACCTTACCTTGAAATAAAACGAGCTTTCCTGTATAAGGCGGGGTGAATATTCTGGAATGCTACGTCTGATGGTTCAAAGCTGGGAAAATCTGGTCTAGTAAAAATCGCGAGGAGCAGGAACAAAATTGTGAAGTACACAAGAAATTCCTCGCTAAGAAAGTGATTTAATTTTATCCAGAAAGCATTGTTTTTGAAGTATTTTTAAAACAGTTGAAAAATTCAGCTCGAATTGATTATTTTTGTGATAATAAATTTGATACTTTTCTACAAATTTCCATCGCAAAACATCAATATTTGGAAAAAACGAAGTATCTTATGAAAAAACCAAAGACATAATTTTAAGGTTTGAAATCTCTCACTTACATGTGTGATTTGTTTCTTCAGGAATGTTCAATTTGTATTGAATTATTTTTTGATGAAGAGAGAGAGAGGACCAATCTTACATACTGTAGATCACCCAGTGTGAAACGATGAGTAATTTTTATGTTTTTGTTTTTTACTCAATTTTTGCTTCAAAAAAAAATATGAGATGGGTAATTTCTAGTTTTTGGGTTGTGAACCTGAGCATGGCATTCATTCTATTCTGAGTGAGGTATTTGTATTTGGACAACAAGTGTCATCGAAATAACAAAATACCCAGAAAAATTTTTTAAATTTATTTTTACCGCCTCGGTCTCGAGGTTTTGGCGTATGGTCGACGTCAATTTATGTGGTTTCCGGCCAGCAGTGCGTATTTCCAGGCACTCGCCATTCTGCTATTTCGGATTTTAGATCGGCCTCTTAATGAAAAGGATAAAAAATTGAATACACCTACCTACTTTCTTAATGCATATTTATACGAAATTTTACGTAGCTTTATTAGTCAAAAATTGATTTTTGTAAAGGCTCAAAAACGATCATTTCGTGCATATTTTTGTACCTACATTTTTTTAATCGCATCTAAAAAGCGAAAAAGTAAAAAATGAATTGCGTGTCTGTAGCTTTGAAAACTTTCTTATCTGATCAAACCAGTTAACTTACCTGAAATTTTCTAGCGTTTCAGGGTCCTTTTTTGATGAGAGATCTAAAAAGTAAATTTTAAGGTCTCCTTTTTGAAAAAAAGTGAAATACAAATGATAGTAATTTAACTTACTTACTGTGTACATACCTCGTAAACGCACGGAACAATACTTCTCGCGTTGCCAATAAAAGAGCTGCTTTCGTGCGTCAACGCAGGAGTGGGAATACGCACTTTCATGATATCAGTAATGAAAACTTCTGTTTCATCCATTTCACTGCTGGTTTTCTAACAAATTACTGGCCAATACAATTTCTAAAGCTGTGTCACTTTTTCATCTCGAATTACGGAGCTGGTTGAATTTTTTCCGTCTGTAATCAGGATTGATTCCTCTTGATCTGTTATTGAGTTTTTCTATATGTGGTTAGCACAGAATAAGTATTATCTTTCTTCTTAATCTACTTAGGAGCCAATTCTGAGAAATCAAAATTTCTGCTTTTTTATCACTCTAGTGATTGTTGAGCTGCATAGTACGCACTCTGTGGTCATGCAAAGAGTTTGAGTCTGTATGATGAAGGAATGTTCAATATTGAAAAACCATCTGTATGAAGTATTGAGCAGAAAAACTCTTGCAATCAGCGAATAGGTAGCTTAAATTTCAGATTCATGTTATGTTGGTTGATATAAATTTCGGCATTTTACTCATACTGCTTTCCATTTTTTTTATTTTATTTTTCTGATACGTTCAGAAAAAGTCAAGTTTTTGAAATCTTGGCTTGTACTGGGTGAAGATATTAAATATTAATCACTTGCAAAGCTTGTGTAAATTATAGCCAGGCGTTGACCTGTTTGATTTCATTCATTAGGTACAATTTCACAGCTTGTACCAACAAATTTTTTTAATATATTGTGTCGTAGGGTTTTTCAGTACCAAGTAATTTGACAAGAGGACACCCTGTATACGTGTTTTTCGTAGCCATTCTCACTCTTCATCTTTTTCTTCACAATATTCGTCAAAACGTCGTCGTCGTCGTCGTCGCTAATAATTATAATTTTTCTTTGTGCGAAAAAAATATCTCAAATATGAACATTTCTCTCGAGTCTACAAGGGTGTTTAAATGTAGCGGTCGGTGTAGGTGTGTGTTGCGTAAAATAGTATAAAGTTTACACGACACAGAATATAAGCAGCCACTGTACCTGCAAATAAGTTGCATTTTACCCCTTTTAATTTTCGTACCTTACAGTTGCATGTTTTCTCGCGTATTGTATCGTTTCCTCGTGTACGACTAATAATAGCTATTTTTCATTCGTGCTTGTGCTCTTCATAACCTACTGTGTGTGTAAGACAATGAGCTAGGTTTTTGTATCAGCTATTTTAATCTAAACGCCGAGATATTTCAAAAGTACATGAATCGCAGCACTCTTTCCTGATGTTCTCCATCTCTGCCATTCCATTTTCTGCACAATCAAGCCGACAAACAGCATTATGTACGAAGTCTTCGACGGCTACTAGTTGTTTGACAGCAAGACTAAATCAATAATTAATAAGCATTATTAAAGTTGCCAAATTTGTAGTTGCTTTACAAGCGAAGCAGTAAACGCGTACTCATTGTATCTCGACGCGGTGATGAATATTTACCAGGTGCCTTTTTACTCGTGTTTAATATCTTTATTCTTTATGTGGTCAGGAAATAGCATCTTGACGATGAACTGTACGTTTTAATGAAGGGGTAAATGATCAGAAAATGTGATGGTATGGTGTATGGTCGACGCGAAGATAATGACGGTTTTATCGAGTGAGGTGTCGATTTGTACGGATTTATGTGGAATTGGATTTGATTCTAGGGTACCTAATTGTGGTGTATGAAAAAATTGAAAAATTGAAAATATTACTTACTGAACCATAAAAACATTAATACATACCTTATTTGTTGTGTCATTTTCATCTCTCATCCCCCGTTTAATGTCGAATGAGAAAGAGAGGGTGCTGAAAAAGACACGGAATTTTTGTGTATAAGCCCCCTAAATGGGGACTGTGAATTCGAAAAATTTGATGTTGACGATCTTGGTGAGTAAAAAGTGTTCATAATATGGCTATCAAACCTGAAAATTGTTTCAAAAATAGTTTTCCTTGTCTCTTCACACTTTGAACTGAGCATAATCTGAAAATCTTTACCAGTGGCATTTTTTGGCTTGAAAATCTACACAATTGTACAGGGTGTATCAAAGAAGTGTTGGAGCAATTGAACCATATTGTGTATATCTCTCCAAGACAGCTTATATGCAACATGGGTCTGATTGTTCATGGGAGCGATAAGAGTGTGCCTGAGTGTACCACTTCCGTAATTTCCTCGCAAATTATTTTTTTCTTGAAAAATTGTTTTTTTGAGGGGGGCGAGGTGATATGTTGAGAGTAAGATTCTGTATTCATACGCCAAATTTCAGAGAAATTGGTAAAAAAAACCACGTTCAACAGCGATTATTTTTTTTCAGCATGGAAAATTCAACTCTTTTTGCTGTATAGAGCGTTGTATGGGCCGAATTCGGCTGATTTTTGGCATGCATGTTAACAAAGTCCCAGCATATTTACTTGCCAAAAATGAGCCGAATCCGGCTCATAAAACGGCACACGCCGAAAAGAGTTGAATTTTCCATGGCTTGAATGAAGAAAATCGCTGCTAGGGGTGTTATTTTTGACCAATTACGCTAAAATTTTGTATGTGAATTGAGTATTTCCTCCCAAATATATCCCCCCCCCCAAGAAAAAAAATAATTGATGAGGAAATTAATTTTTGAACTTGTTACGCTTCAAAGCCGATATCTGATTGATGAATGGTAGGGGTGAAATATTTTTCAAGCTGTTTTGAGCTCTGAACATAATTTTGTGCTACCCCCATTGATTTCAGAATAATATACGTTGAATAAATAAATTAATTGTGACATTCAACGGCTGATGAAGTTAGTATAAAAGTCTTATAATGGTTTGTTTTTTTTTTCTGTTTTAGGTTAGTATTGCTGTAGCATGTCGGTGGAGTGCAATGATTTTGGGATTAGGTTTAAATGATACGGTAATGCATTCCATATTTTTTCATCGCTTGTTTTTGTATTCCATACTTATAGGTATATTATGTGAGAGTAGTTTTTTTGTGTTGATGTGCTTCATTGTTGAAGTTTGAAGATATACAAAAATCAAGGATTCCGCTGAGCACATTTTCCAACCTAATACACCGTCCGGTATATAGGTCCCCAAAACGTCTCCTTTAAGTAAGCAATGCTTTGCTAGATGAAGGGTAGAAAAAAACTTACCAACCATGCAAATGATTACATGCGTTAGAAAATTATTTTCTTTCGTTAATATTTCTCTTTAGTCAACTGATTCATGCGTATCAGCTTCCCTCTCACCTACCAAGTCGTGCTTTCGATAACCCAAAAACATTTTTACACATTGACTCGTCGATAGTTACAATTTGAACGTTATTTTGTCGTCTGTATATCGTAAACTGAAACCTTGTAAAAATCGGCATTAAAACATTGCCTATCAGCAAGGTACACGGCGCAGCAGAGCGCTGCGTGATGCAGCATCGTCGATAGTGTAGTAAATTCATGTTTACTCGGGGCATAATATTCGCGATCAAATTTTTATGGAATAACACAGTCGTCGTAAAAATCTTTAAAATAAAAATTCATAGGTCTAGGCAGGCAGTACCTCAGCAAAAACGGCTCGACTCACACACGTAGCCTATAGGCCAACCTACATAAGCACGCACACGTGAAAAACACCAATTTTATGCCGGTTGTTGTTGTTGTTGTTGTTATTCGTGCAGAAGAAAAACTCGGTCGGTTGCGGCTTCGGAGTTGGGAGCAAGCGACGAAGAGAAGGGTTAAAAAATAAACGCCGTATTTACCGAAGAATTTAAGCGTTACAAAGAAGATTGCCATAGCGAAAACACGCCGCCGCGCCGCGCCTGTGAAGAATGGTACATCGCATCAACGTCCTCCTCCTCACTTTGCCCACTCTGCCTGCCGCCCGATGAGGTGAAAAGTAAAAATATTTCCTATTTTTTCCGATCTTTTCCGCCTTCGTTAATCGGATTAAGATTAATTTGCTTTTCCACCGCGCCGCGCTGTTCTCTTTTTGAGGTAATCGTCGCGCCGCTCCGGTACCCCCTCCTCGTTCTGTCTTGGCCGCCTTATAGTATACACAACTCGAATGAATCAGCGCGTTACGAAAATTCTTCTTTATTTTCCTTCTCTTTCTATCTGTCGTCGTTTTCTTTTTTAAAAGGCTGAAATTCGATTTTCGGCGCTTTTCCGGTACGTTACACTTGCGACGTGCCAATGGATGGTGTGGTATGTCTGTGTAAGGAGTTTGAGGCGAGCGGTGGCGTGGCGTGGATTGCATAAATGGAATACATCTGCGTCTTTGAGAGGTTAAATGGCAGCGATGGGATGGTAGACTGGTGTCATTTATTGCTGGAATAGCGTCATTTTTACAGCAAGAACATCGAACTGTATACTTCAACCTGAGCGAGAATTATCACTATGGTTCAGAGCGTTCGAGAATGGGGTGGAGAAACTTACCAAATGTAGAAATTCTAGTATTCAAATGCATTGTAGTTTCGTAAAAATTATAAAATTTTCGCGAGATAAGAGAAAGGAGTGAAGAACACCCAATTCGAGCTTTTCCAAGAAAAAGGACGCTTTTTACTATTCAAGGTTCATTTTGAAGTCCAGTCCATCTTCATTCCCAACAATCCAAATGAACAAAAAACGATTTCCAAGACATGACCACTTACAAAATCTGACGGTAACATTTGATCCTATTCATGGTAAACCATTTGTGTCGAAAAAACTTTTATGTGAATTCGAAATATTTTCCCCTTTCTCCAGCGAATAACACAATTTTCTGAGAACAGGATAAAATATTATACTCGAGCCAGCTCGATTGTGTGATGCGCATGAGTAGATGATTGTATTCATTTGGATTGTTGGGAATGAAGATCTGGCTGTATCATTTGATCCTATGTATAAGAATCGACGTTTCAGCAAAATTGTTACCTGAATTGTAAAGCTTTGTTCATGATATTCAGAAGTATCAACCAACTTTTTATGGGTACTAACCGTTATTGACAAGGAAACTCAAAATTACTCCAACCAATGAAAATACGTTTCTAGTTCCTTTGACCTATCATATACCTACACTATACTGGCAGCAGTAGTGGCAAAAATTATTGAATTTTTCTCATCAGATCTTTAAAAACAGTAAGTTGAGTAACTTTTAAAATACAAATAGGTACCATTTCTTTCTATTTAAGAAAGGTTGGAGATTAATTTATTGAAGTTTTCATTGCAATTTGCTGTGAATGATCTTTTAAACAAAATGAATTATGTTGATACTGTTAATTATTGGTAATTCCACCCTAATAATAATTTTTATTTATTCCTAATTCCGGTTATTACATGTTTTGTTTTGTCTGCTGGAAGATTGTAAATATTTCAACATGTTTCCAAGCATCTTGATTCATTATTCGTCTAATTGAAATTGCAACACGAATTCGGAATTCATGTTCGAATTTTCAAAAATACAGACTTTAAATATGAAAACTTACCTAATGTAACGTAGGTAATCATACATATGTAACTGCTCCTTGAGAATTCATTTTGAGTCGTTTTTCTTATCATTTCCGTTTCCACTTGCAATTTTATGGTTGAATTATTGCATGTATTTCTCTAGGATTGGGGCTAGATTGATGAAGCCAGTATACTTACTGGAAATGAATTGAATTGTGTGCGTTCTTCATAGGGTAGAAGTTATTTTTATTCATTTTTTATTTTATTTAAAAATCTGACTTGAAAAATTTTAAATATTTACAATTAGTCGTTGTGTGAGAGATGAGAGAAATTTTAAACGTATTTTAATTGGTCAGAGTACATATTTTCCCTGTCCTTAACGAATAGTTTCATTGGTTCAAAAAAATGACATCATCAATTCGCCTGACCAGAGATCATTCATTCATTGTTTTTTGATATTTCGTACGTAAGAAAAGATGAGGCAAATTTCAACTTGAAAAAAAAATCCCTATTAAAGTGATCGTTATCATGATCGAGTGCAGATGAAAATGAATCGATTTTCATTTGCATTCGATCACGATTACATATTCGATCACGATTACATATACTCACTATCCTTTTGGTGATAGTGTATGTAATCGTGATCGAGTGTAATCAAAATAAAAGCGAATCGATTTTCATTAGCATTCGATCATGATCACATACATGTATGTGATCATGAGTGTTATCATTAGGCCTAATATTGATAGTGCATGCACTATCAATATTAGGCCTAATGATAACACAAATAAAAAAATATTACATCGTGAAAAACTTACGCATTTTCGAAACCATGTACGTGGCACTCGTACACTCCATTGAGTCCATATGAGAAGGAAGAATTGTAGGACGGACTTCCCCACTCTTCGTACGGCGGCACCGGCTGTAAAGTGAAGTACGTTCCTTCTTCGCTTGAACTGAAAACAAAACACAAGTAAAAAAAAAACATTACTATTGTAAGTAGAAGTATGTATTCGCTCCGCTTCAACTCTTTGGAGGTTCTCCAAGTTTCAATGTTGAGAGAACAAAATTGCTTTGAAGAGTGTAATGGGGTCCGTGTCCTATTGGCTTAATCACAAAAAAAGTTGAGCTTTCAAAGAAAAATCATTTTGGAAAGTAAAAGTTTTGAAAAAGCTGAAATCCTTCATTTCTAAAAAAAGAAATGAATAAAATTATAAACTTTTTTCAAAAATAATTCAACAACATAAATATAAAACATTTATCACTTTTTAAAAACATTTTTTAAAAATTAATAAGGGTAATAATCGTAAGAACGGTAGTAAAAAAGGTCACCGGTCAGTTCCAAAGTTGATCAAAAGTAAAAACTTAGTGAAAGAAATGCCTTTGATCAAATTCCTTTTACTTAGACTTACGTACTTAAGTTTTATTAATTTGATAGCAATTAGAATGATCAGCTAAGAAAAAAACCCATGTTTTTTATTGTAATGATCTTTCAGCCATCTGTACAGCGGCGTGGCCCAAGGATTTAGCTTCTTCTTGTATTATAATCCCATAGATCACACATTGGAACTGTGTTATCGTCCTAAACAGAAGACATTCTATCAGCTCACTATCGCTGCTCTTATTCTTTTACCAGGAGTCATTTGATTTCCATGACAGTGTACTATGTACTTCTAAGATCTGGTAGTCATCATTCACTGCTGGAAAATCTGGAGAATCTCTGTATCATATAGCAATATTATGAAGTATAGAGACAGCCAAAATTATTAAGATGGTATTTTCTAATGACGTTTCCATCACTATAGGAAGTCTCCGAAACCTTATTGCAATAAGCCAAATGCCCTATGAAACAATAAAAGTAGCTATAACTCAACACATTCGTATTGTCGATGACCTGTTTCATCCAATACCCTTCTATGTATAACATTTCATATAGAAATTTGGGCTCTGCTGTATCTTTCTTCCAGGTTGGGCTTGTATGTAGGATGTAAACTTGGTGTCATCAAAAATGGCAATAAAGGGTAACCACTGTTTCCTAGCAGCTAACCTACCAAGAATCTGAATTTTTGAAAGCTAATGTATTATGTACATTAATGTAAATGTCAAATTTCTCACCACGAATTTCCTTGTTTTCGTATCTAAACTTTACATATGAGCAGTTGAAAATTCGACTGTCATGAGCTGATCCCGCCACCTTGCAAGAATGTCTTGAAATAGCATAATTCTGCATATCTGGTGGAATTATCCTCTGATATGTCTGCTCCCCGCAAGAATTTGCTCCACTTTCCAAAATAGAAAAACATTAACATGAAATAGTCGAATAATTTTTCATCAAAAAAAAAAAACAATTATCTAGACTGCTGAAGTGCTGATTTTATAAAGTCATAAAATCTTGTCGGAAATTGGATCGAAATATGACCCAAAATTTGGTGAAATTGCGAGCTTTTTGTAGCAATGGTAACTAATGATGAAAATATTTTTGATTTGAAGCAGGCGAGTACATAGCATGCAACTTTCTTTCATTTTCGAAAAACAGAAGTATTTTATGCACCAAGTAATCAGATGTTGGACTATGATGATGAACATAGAGAGAAACAGTTAACAAAAACACAAATCTATTGTGCACACGAAATGAGAAATGACAGACTGAACTCGCAGATGAATTTGTATTTTTGTTTACTATTCTTACCATTTCTTTTCATGTTCATCTTCATATTCCAACATCTGATCAAGTGGTAAAATATTTCTTTTTCTCCAAGATGGGAGAAAGTTCGAAGTATGCTACATCGCCTGATTCATAGCAAAAATATTTTTATCATTAGTTACCATCATCACAAAGCTCGCAATTTCATCAAATTTTGTATCATATTTCGATCAAATTTTCGATAAGATTTCACTGCCAGATGACCCTTTTTATATCGTTAATACGATTTTTTCTTATTAATTTTGTTTAATGGTTTTATTGTTGAATTATTTTGAAAAAAATTTCCAATTTATATTCATATTTGTTTTGTTGGAAATGAAGCATTTGAGCTTTTTCAAAATTTTCATTTTCCAAAATGGTTTTTCTTTGAAAGCTGAACTTATTTGAAATTCGGCCAATTGGACAGGGTACCCTATGACTACACCCTTCAAAGCAATTTGTTTCCCTAACATGTTAACCTAGAGAACCTCCAAAGGATTAAAACGCACCCACGTACAGTTGTACACACAGAAAGAAAGCTACGAGTATATAAGCTCAAAAAAGAGAGCTTTATACATTCGTTGTTCAGTGTGCTGTGCTTGTCCTGGTCGTACTCGAGGGTTTTTTTTCTACTATTCGCAACGCTATTCGTCTCCCCTGCCTTGGAAAGCTTTCGCGTACACCGGTCGTAATTTTCAAAAACAACTTCAATTTAAACCACTAACTAGGAATTTCAAACTCCCTAAAAATGAGCGAAAAAGAGAAAACGAAACGCGAAACGTTTGAAACTTTTCGAAACAAGATTTATAAAGCACATGTACGACAATTGTGGATAACTCTTCAAACAACTTGCCATCCAGCGAGTTTCCTACCGTGTGTACTTGGTGTATAGGTTGCTAGGTACCTCTACCTACTCGTCGTGTTTTTTTCATCATTTTATAAAATTCATTTCAAAAAAAAAAAAAAAAAAAACGTACACTAAAAAGGAAAACGAGCAGACACACGTTTTTTTTTTACACAATTTCATTCTTCATTTTAGTACGTTCGTTGCTTGGTGGTTCGAGTTTTTTTTCCCACTACGTACTATTTTTTCTCTTTTTTCACCACACGTTGAGCTATGTACGCGAGTAAATGGTGCTTTACGAGGTATTTCGGTGCTTCACGTTTAACGCAGCATTTTCACGGAAATTTTTTTTCACCGCCTGACTCTTTTTATGACGTCGTGTACACGTTAAAAACCTGGTATTTGTATGAAATTCAATTACACTCGAAGCTGGAAATTATGCCGCGTTTATTGTGTATAAAGAGTAAAATACTCCTCGCACGATGCGGCCACCTTTGCCTGCGTCGAGTATACCGACCATTGAGATTTCTATACGACTGTGTTTTAATGTTACAACATCTCAAGCTCTACAGCACGAAACGGGTGCGACATTTTCTTAAGCTCGGTGTTGGCTAAGCAGATGGCTGGATGAGGAAGAGGGTTGGAATCCGGCTTACTGCTGTGTGCGGATAAATGAACATCCTCATACGAGTACAACTACAAGGTATATACTCGTATATTTGGGTGTAATATGTAGATGGTATCCTGCTATATGCCATGTACATGCGAGATAAGCGCATTCAGATTACTACAAATTAATATCAGGCCGAGCGGAAATTCTGAGAAACCCTGAAAGCTTATTAAAGTGCAACTTAATGCCAGAACAAAGTATCTTCTCGTTTGCAAAAGACTATTACCGTCTTTATTAGATAACTGATGCTCTATTTTGCTAAACACCTTTTACTTTTATGTAGGTTAAATGTTAGCGCGAGGCTTTTTTATGCAGATTTCACTCGTAAATTGGGGTTATAGGTACTATGGTACTGGGCTACGTTTTCTCTATTTCACATCGGCCCTTGCCTTTTTTTTTTCTCTCACTCGGAAAGCCTTTTACCTCGCCGCAAAGTTCAAGTCATATTTTTACCGATTTATATATATTTCAACTCGTTCTTCGTGCTCTCTCTCTAGGGATAATATTTTCCGGTGATTTTTTTTCTTCTACCTTCTTTGGCTTCAGCGTGGCGTAATCAGCTGATATGTTTCAACACCGGTGAACGTGACCTTTTTAAAAGAATCAACGATTTATGAACGTTTTACAATTTTAAACTTGGAGTATTTCGCGAGCCGAAGTAAGGAGGTGTTTGGAATATGATAATTTTTCGTGGTTTTTGTGTTTCCAATGTTTTTCGAGTTGTATAAGATGTGAATGGGCTTGGGCTGGTTGGGTTTGGGGGGGGGAGAGGAGAGGTTGGATATTCGTTACAATTTTTTTTTGTGTGTGAGATGGTTGAACGAAGGTGGAAGGGATGATTTAGGTTCGAACCTTATCTGTTGGCATTTAATGCTAGGTACCTTCTGTTTTTCTCCTTTTTTTTAGCGCTGATTTGAGAAGTTGTCTTTGAGATCTTCGAATTTTTGGGTTTTCGCCAAAATTCCAAGTTCTTGTTCGCAATTCACGCATTCCCCATTTTTTTCTTTTATTAATTTCCAAATTTGAAGAACGATGTTGTAAGCTATGAGCCATTAAAAATGAGTTCCATATTCCATAATCGTATAGAACCAACACAGGAAAAATGCATTCAACTGCACTGTATGACCATTAGGACGAATCGAAAAAATAATAACGTATCATGGATTTTGAAGAAAATTGGCGAGGAAGGTTACTTACTGTGAAAGAGTGTGGTTACGAGAGTTCTTTTCGATTTGCTTCAGACATCCAACTACCGCGACCAAAATACCAGTGCCGAATATCGACGTGGTCTTATACCAGAGCTTTGGAAAACGGTTTCCCTCGTTTATGTCGAAATATTCGAATTTGCGAAAAATCGAACCGGTCGATTTTCATGGAAGACTTCCCAGAAAAGTGTTGAGTCCTCCAGCTGTTCGAAGGGCTGTTAAATTTTAATGTTAGCATCATTAGTAGTACTTATCTATATTTATCCTTAACCACATCTATTTGAACTGCTGTACCTGCATTACTTAAACTTAAGATGACTTTTGTAAATGCAGCATAGCTGCCCATTGCACGAATAAACTTGATTTGATTTGATTTGATTTGAATGCGATTTGAGTTCCTGAACCTCTCAAAATTCAAAATCACTTCTAGTAGCCCTCTTTTAAGCGCTTGAAGAATCGATAGATTGCAGAAATTACAATTTTTTTATAAACATTTCTGCACTTTCCTGCTATTAAAAATTCTTTTTGTGAAAAACCAACGCTGGATTCGTGTTCAGCAGGTCAAAACGCCCCGATCAACACACTTTTCATCATCATTTTAATCAAACCTTTCAAATTCACTTTTCTCGCTTCATTTTTTTCCCATGAGTAAAAAAATGAGAATTTCAAAAATCTGATTAAAACGATCGTGAAAAGTGTGGCAATCTGAATATTTTGACTCGCTAAACACGAACCCAGCATTGGGTTTTCACAAAAAAAAAAAAAAATATAGAAAAGTGCAGAAATGTTTATGAAAAATTGTAATTTCCGCAATCTGCCAATCTTCAAGGCTTGATAAAATACTATAAAAGTGATTAGTATTTCTAACCAAGTGCGTTTTTTACCAAAAAAAAAAAAAAAAAAAGAAAAAAGATGATGTCTTACCAGCACCTTTATTTTATTTAAATGCGCGATATTATGATTGTTTGTTTTTTTTGTCTCATTACAGGTTCGTGTTTGTATTCGCCCATTTTTTAATTTTAATTTTTAATTTCCAAATTTGAAGAAGTAGCCATTAGTCAATGAGTGGTACTTGAAACAGATATAACTGAGACAGAAATTGAAATTATCCTGCAACGTACTCCATGAAAGCAGTCAAGTTGACTTTGCCTTGCCTTTCGTCAACTTTTGACAAAAGCATCGACCCATTGAGAATCCACTTTTATTTCAGCAGGATCAGCATTTCAAAAAATCCAACCATTGAGTTATTGAAAGTCACTTAGAAAAAATGGTACCTCCAAAGGTGACCTTGGAGCAAAGATATTGGTCTTCAGAGTGGGAATGCTCGAAAAAAAGTGGTTCTTTCGTTCCAGCCTCCAGTCAATCTGTTTTGAGAAAAATGATCCAGTTCTAATCGATAATCGATAGTGTTTGAGATTTAGAGTTGACCTAGGCCATTTCCGTCAATATTCAACACCACTTTTCAGTTGGAAACTTGCAATTTTTTTTTTTTTTTTTTTTTTTTGGAGTGAATAAAATTCGTGTTTTGAAAATATTTTCTTCTTAAATGTCTTACTTATACGAGTACGAATTCAAATACTCTTCATTATTCTCTTTCAAATTTGGGGCTTGGAATGTGCAGTTTTTTTAAAATCAAAAACGCTCCTGAAACACCAAAATTGAAAAACAAAAAGGTGAATTACCGCATCCGTAGGCTCGAGATGCAATTTCGGGTCATTGGCCGCAACTTCTGCTCTTCGCAAATATCCTCGTTGTAGTCGTCTCCCGGTGGCAGTTCAGCCGAAGACGTCATCGATGTGGCTGTAGTAACCAACCAATTTAGCTCAGCTTAGGGTCGCAGATGGAATTTTGATTAGGTAGATGCGATGTCACCTGAGATCTGAGGGTTAAACTGAGTCCGGCAGAGTATGCGAGAATATAGGTACACGTTGGCTGGAAAACCTACATTTCGGTCTGATTACTGGAGCTTTTCTTCTAATTCACACTCTCCACTCCGGGAAGTAACTTACAACTTTAGGTTGGAGTAAGTGATGCAAAACCAATTAAGTCCGGATAGCTTCTGCGAACCAAGTCTGACAGAGCCCGGAACTCCAGAATGGATAGCAGTCCAGCCACTGGAGGGATAAAAGATGACGGCAGGTATTGCTGAGAGGTCAGGAACCACTTACATATAAAGCAATTGAACGAGAGTACTCAATTACTCACAGGTTGTTAGCGAAATTATATGACCTCACTCTTTTGAGCACATTTTGACAGAAACTGGAGAAAACGCAAATAAATCTGGAACCATACGATCGAATTTCGCGAATTAACGATCAACGGATGCAGAAACCTTAGCTGAGTAGTTTGACTCCAAATAAGTTTGAAAAGAGCACAAAAATCCCGAGTAATTAATTATTAATTAGCAGAGATAAATTACACATTGAGTTTCTAATGAACCTCCCTGACCCATTGAAATCAAAATTCAATACCCTTTTTTGGCTCCTCTACTAAGCGCTTCAGGATCTATGGATCACCAAAATTATAATTTTTTTCAGCATTTTTTTTTGTTAGAAATCAACTCTGGATTGGTGTTCACCAGGTCAAAATACTCCGATTACCACACTCTTCACAATCATTTCAATCAAACTCCAAATTTTGTTTTCTTGCTTGATTTTTTTCCTCATCCACCAGAATGAGTGAGAAAATACATATTAATTTTTAAGATTTTATCGAAACGATCGTGAAAAGTGTGACAATTGGAGTATTTTGACTCGCTAAACACGAATCCAGCGTTGGTTTTTCACAAAAAAAATTTAATTGTAGAAAAATGCAGAAACGTTGATGAAAAATTGTAATTTCCGCGATCTGTCAATCTTCAGGCGCTTGATAGAATGCTAAAAGTGGTACTTGAGTATTTCTAAGTGATTTTTTACAAAAAAAAAAAAAAAAAAATGATTGATGTCTTACCTGTACAAAATTTGTAACAAATATAAATAATAATCTCACATAACTCCTCAACTATACAGCTTTAAAAAAAAACTTATTTGGTGTATCTAGCTTTAATATTTTAATATCTAATTTAAATAAAAATTACTTCAATAAAAGTGATTGAATTATACTATCGCCACATTAATTACGAATGATTCCTTATCCGCTCTCTATACTTCTGGTCACCTCTAAACACAGCTTTTCATTCAATTTACCCCCTATCACTATCAATTAACCGCGAGTAAAAGCACTAATCGCTGAATCTGCGCTCGTAAAAGCCGGCGCTGAAATCTCAGCGTTAATCCTTTAATTGGCGTAACCGAAATCCTCGCTCGCGAATATTCATTAAAATCGGCACCACGCTCATCGGGAAGAATTAACGTGGCGAAAAGTGTAGACGATGACGACGAGACGGTGGTTTTTCGCTGCTAAATTCGCCTTGTTTATACGTTGTTAATAGGTTGTCAGACGTTACAGGGTGGATTTCGGTCTGAGGTGGTGCAAAAGTTGGGGGCAAAAAACGAACTATATACAGCGGAAGAGAAGGATGGTTGAAGCGCGCTCGTTTATTATACGACTATACAAAACCACTCAAAATTTCTCCAAAGAATCGTAAACTTTTAAGCTAAGACGTTAACAGAACACAAAAGATAGGTATATATACTGCCATAAGTATAAGTACATACTATACTTACGTAAGTTATACTACATTATACTCTTCTCTCTTTCGTATACCTACAGCTATACTTACATAGAATAGGTGTAACATTTTGAAAACGAGAGAGAGAGAGAAAGCGGATAGTTGGAGGAAAACTCTTGACACGTTGGGAGCAAAAAAAAAAGTGCTAGCTCTCTTTCACTCATCACTCGTTGGATTAGGCAGGTTGGTACATTCGCTCGCGAAGGCATTAACGCAGTATACGTATAAAATACAAAAACACCATTTAAATTTGAAACCCTTCAATTAAACGCGTTATATTATGGCGAAAATAAGAAAATAAACGGCGTACGAGAGACAAGACAGGCGGCGATGAGGATATGTACCATCGCGCGAACAGCGAGAAATTAGAAGAAAAATGGCAATGAGCTGCGCTGACTTGAGTAAAAGGATGAGGACGAGATGAAACAAGTCGTAAACTCTACTAGTACGAGTACGGTGCGAAATTTACTCGTCGTAAGGATTCCATTAGCGCCATTTTCTCTGTTTCTCTCTCGCCTCGCGCCAAACTTACACAATTTACATATCCGACGTTATAAGATTCTTAAATTAACAACGCCCAACTTACGTTTGCCTGCCTTGTTTACATTAAAGCTCATTTTCGTTTAAATTAACTGTAAAATGTAATTAAACGTGTAACATCAAATAAAAACACATCAAAAGGTATTTTTACCGTGGCGGCTGAGACGTGTACGCTAAAAAGCCAACCATCATCGCGAGTTTAATCAAACGTCTCGTCTCGTCTCCGTCTACTCATCCTCGAGGAGAACGAAAGAAAAACGCACCGTACAGAAAGAGGCCACGAAAAATAAGAAAATAACCGAAGCACGACGACAGTTCCAAAAGAGACGAGAAGAATTAATTTTCCAAACTCGGCTTAACGCGAGCAGCAAACATCATACATCATTGTTAGCTTACGTTAGCTTTTGTCCTTTGTCGGCCTGGGTTTTTTCTGGTCGCAGTGTTGTCATTTTTACTAAAAAAAAAAAAAAAAAAAAAAAAAAAATACCTACTTCGAATTGGGAAAAAATCATTTTCAAGTCCGTTCTGAAAATCATCCAATATTTCCATCAAATGAGTCGCATTGCGTCGGCGCGGAACATTATCACTTGATAATTTTTTAACGTTTGATGAGAAAATCAGTTGAAGTGTGGTTTGAGATTACAATTATATCATTTTATTAGTAAAATCGTTTTCCGGAATAGCTTACGTACCTTCTTTTTTTTTTGAATGAAAAATAATTGAGAATTAATACTGAAATAATTCAACTTTTGTCAGACAACTTTCCTCACGCACTTCTTGATTCAGTTGATTCCCATAACCGCCGAGTGTTTAAATTACATTAGAAAGATCCCTAACATCACTAAAGTTTATTATTCATTGGGAAAAATAAAAAACAATAGCAATTTGAATGGGAAATTAAGAAAATCACTCAAAATTGCAACAATATCACTTTCTTATCACGTTATCACAGTAGAGGATTGGAAGTCTGGTCATTCAGAAATTTGACCATGTGGACGCTCTGACAGGCGTTCAAATCATCGTATTTGATCAAAATATTTGACAAATCAGTTTGTCAAATATATTGGACCGTCTGGACGCTGCTTAATACTTCTTGTCAGTTCGTACCCCTATAGATATACTGACCGGTGTGAATAAAAATTCCCAGTAAATTTTGGCAGTGTACCTATACACCTATACCCTCTTTTTTTCTTCGTAGATTTTTCAAATAGGAGTTTTTATGAATTCTTGTTTTGACTTGCTTGCTAAAGGAAATCATTTCTTCGGAGCAATGAGATATCTATTTCTACCAAAAACATTAACCTTCTTCCATTCAGCTGAATTTCTCGTTGGTGCTTAAACACTGAATTTGAGTCATCCATGATCAGAGCTCAAGCGAATAGGGGGGGATGGAGAGGGACAAAGAATCAGAAATTCTCCACTGAACATAGTCAACTTCCGAACTGATTCTTGGCTGACTAAAAAAAAAAAACAGTGCTCATGTCGCTTTTTTTTGGTGGAGGCGAAAATATTGATCTGGTTGAATAAGATGGTGAGCTTTTGTAAAATAATAGATCAAATGACAATTTTTCAAAAAAAAAAAAAAAAAAAAAAAAAAAGATCATTTCTAGCGTCATCGTCAGAATTCTGTCCACCTCTTAAGTAGAATTTTTTCTCACTTTTTGATCCATCTTGAGAATTTTTGGTGAAATGGTACTGAATTTGGCATGCAATTGAAAATATTCAGCACAAATGACCACAAATGTTTTCATGCTTCATTTTTAGTTTTTTGACCTTCAGTGAAATCGATTTTGAAATTTTGAAAGCAATTTCCATGCTGCCAGTTTTGCGTTGAGAGAATTTTACATATTTTATTTTTTCCCAACATGTATTTTTATACAATATTATAATCCCCACCTTTTTGGAAGATTGCCTCAGTGAAAATTATTACAAGATAAGGAAACTATTGTACGAACAGTACGCTATCATATGATGAAAAAAGCGATCCCGTTACATGTGATAATTATTGTATTTGTAGAACTCAGCGGATGACTGCCTTGATATGTATAAGCAGTATTAGCTGCCTTTGGAGTAGTCTGGATGCACTTTGAAAAAATTTCAAATTTACAAACCATGATGCCAAATGCACATTCGATACATTTCCTGGCTGTGCTCAGCCTTTTGTTGAATCTCTGCTTCGTTGCATCGAGATTTTTACCAGAATATGGTCTCATGATGTATTTTGTTAAAGGATACGCTTCATCTCCAATCATGGAAGTTGATACGAGGTACAATACCTATCTGTACCAGGAATTATTCTCATTTGTCTTGGCGCACTGAATTTAAAAAAAAAAAAAGTACTCGAATGATTGCGAAAGAGTGTTTCAATAGCCTTTTTTGCTCTAGGGACAGCTCCAGTTCGTCGATATTTTTTCCCGTCGTCATACATTTGGATTTAGAAAATCAAAATAGCGTGATTTTGCAGTTTTCTCTATAATTTTACCAAACCCATAACTCCTCCATTGTTCTCAATTCCTCATTCACAGCTTTCAACCAACCATCACGATCAGGTGAATTGATAGCATCTTAATAGCTGACATGAGTACCAGTCGCAGTAGCCAAAGCATAATAAGCTTCTACATCATTCATTATTACCAATATGGCAAATAAATTTTGAATCCGTATTGAATGAGCTGGATTTCCTCAAAATGCACTTTTTGCGTACGTACTTATTTGAAATTCAGCTTAATTATGATGAAACAAGGGAAAATCAAGGTATTTTGACTCGTCTAAGTTCGAATGTGGCGATGAAAAAAAAATTCCAAATGGAGCCATATCTGGGGCGGAAAATGTTATTGAAACAATTTTTTTCGATCATTTAGGTATACGTTCAACATTGAAAAAAAAAATCTGAAAATAGATCGTATGAACCCAGGGAGTAGACCTACCTATGTTTGAAAATATTCACAAAGGAAAATTTTTATCAAATATGACTGGTGGAGTAAGGCTCGTTTTCAGAATTCAAATACGAGTCTTGGGAGCAAAAAAAGCTAAAAACATGTAAATAAATGAATAATGAACAATTTAGTGGCATTTTCAAGTAGTAGTTTATTGTATGTATGCCAAATTTCGTATCATTTCACCAGAAAATGTCCAGAATGGAGCTTGAAAAGAAAGAATGCCATTTTTTGAAGTAACTCACCTTTCTTCGGAGGTTTGAAGTTTGAATACATACTTTTAAAGATAGACAATAATTCACCAGCGGACATGAAATTGTTTTCACGATAGCAATTTCAAATACATATCCAGTTTCGACGAGAAGGTTTTTGTTCTAAAAATGACAAAATCAACTTAGCATAACAAGCTTGGCTGTTTGATTTGAAGTAGGTAACATCCATCAGGAATATTGTGGAAAAATCTCCCCAGAAAAACGTGATACTGACTCTCGAATCGAAAATCTTCTCCTGCTTGACTACATATTCTTCAAGATACGAGTAATATTCGCTGCATCCATCGTAATCTTGAGTTTCAAGATGACAGAGCGGAGTACTCAGTAGTACAGAAGGGATTCTTTTCTGCCATTCCTTATACCGCGCAGTAAACAAATTTCGAGCTCCTGCATTTACAATCATGTAGATATACTTTTTGCAGTGAAAATTTAACGTTTGATATTTTTGAAGTGTGCATAATCAATCATTTTTTTGAAATGTATATCAAATAGTGCCTACCTACTTGGAATTCATCCTTTAAGTGAAATTACAAATCTGTTCATTTGGTATTTAGTGTTTAGGTGATCAGAAATTGATATTATTTCCACGTGCACTAAATTTTGTTCGTAGCCCTTTACAATAATAATTACCTACAATATCAATACATTTTTCTTCGAATATTTTTTTTTCACGTTTGCATTATTTGAGAAGCTATCGTGGAAAAACCAAAACTTTGGGATATTTCATTAGTTTTGCTACCTAATCAGTGACACATTGTCTGCCTCTTTATTGCTCATTTTTTAAAATTATTCCTGTCGAGAAATAAATATCTTCACTTACTTACCTGCCTTATTTTTTTTAAGAAAAAGTTTACATCACTTGCCATTCTTGGTTTAGATTTTTTCCATCCTTCACTTCGTCCAGGTCGCTATTTTCAGTCCGGTGCTTCCTTCAGAACACTTGTGTAGGTACGTTTATTTACACTTTTATTTTCCTTTCGACATTCGATGCGTTTAAAATATTCACACACGACTAGATAGCCTTGTGGGACGTGTAAATTGCCGCCACAAAAACCGAATCCAATGCTGTAGGGATTGGTAGTTTGGCGAAATTGAAAGATTTTAAAAATTTGTGCGGACTTGGCCATCGTGCTGGTACACGTCGAACGTCGCCTGCCCCAGCCTCGCAGTACTCTGGTAACCCTTATTTGAAAAGATGTACGTTTGGATGGCTCTGGTACGAGTTGTACAAGCTTTCGTAATGGTTATGATGTGGTAACACGCTACACGTGGGATCGTATTTATATTTTTGTATGCATCGTTGTACGTATGTATTAGGTTTAGGTACTACTTGTACTCTTGGTGTGTAAGCGGTATTGTAGTATGAGGCGAAGGGAATTTTGTAAAATGCCAATTTTCACGTTTCCTTTTTTTCTTACGAGGTGAATTTTAATTTTTACCAACGTGTGGTGAAAGAGTGCCTACTATATGGTGGGGTGTGGGTAAAATGGAAAGAAATAATCCAAGAAAAATGTACGATTAGGTATTATAATTTTGGTGTGCTTCTGAGTGAACGCAGATATAATGGCATCTTTTCAGGAATTTTCCCAGTTTGAATGAAAAACGTGGGTTGGAAACAGTTGAACAAAAAAATATTGTTGTTCATTCATGTTTCTGAAATATGAGTCGAGAATACCGACTCGATTTTGATTTCGAGCCCATCTTGAAGATTCGAATCGACTCGTGTCACATAAAAAATTATATCGAATTTTCGAGTTAGAAAACGCAGTTTTGCCGTTAATATTTAATTTTACGATATAACGCGTACATGAATATGCATAGATCAGATAATCAAACTTACATGAATGGAGAATTGTGTTTTCCCCTTGTACATTCGAATTTATTCTGTTCCTGCTCATTTATTCAAAAGAAAATGCCGAAATACCAAAAATTCCTGATTCAGTCATTTATTGTACGTAGCCACTCACCTATATGTAATATTAAGTGTATCTTGATCTGAGAATCTCTGTTTCGTATTCGATTTTCGATCTTCCAAAATGGATGTGTGTCAATTTCGAGCTATTCTGATATAGGTATTCCACGGATTTTTAGATTTTATTATTCTGAAAAAAATTGCGCGAAGAAAGAAATAGAATACCTATCAAAAAAAAATTTGGAGGGCTCTGAACAATACGAGACGACCGTCTTCTGACTTTGGTTGATTGAAAATAAATGGAATGGAAAACAAATTTCATCTTCCTTGATCAAATTTGAGCCAATTCAACTACACTGGCTGCTATTTTACTTCATAATTCAATTTCGATTGATCAGAAGAAGTACTTACGCAGCTTATGCTGCAAAAATATGTCGATGGATTGTACTAATTATCGTATAACGTGTAATTAAAAGGTATAATCAGTGACGCGGACATGAAGAGGTAACCCACTCGACGAATAACCGTATGATTGACGCTTAATGAATGTCACTTCAAATTACCCATTCAACATGAAAGCATTGATTACCCTCGAATTAACAAATACGACGAAAGAGAGTCGTTTTCCCATTTTCCTATTTAATCTGATTTTCGTCGGAAAAACATTTTTTCTACAGGAAAATGGTGGGGTAAGGTGATGAGAGAGGGGTTGTGTACTCACTATTTCTTAGAGAGTGAACTTTTGTGTAAATTTGGTTTTGGTTATTTTGTTTCTTGAAATTCTGTATTTTATGTACCTATTGGTTTTTCCAATCCCCATTCTGGTTCTTTAAGTTAGTTAGAAAACAAAACAAAAACCAGAGTATCTACGTATCAAATGATACAAATTTATAGACAGGCAGGTAACGTTTCCTGAAGGTAATAATTCCGCAACAGGATTGATGCGTTCGAGCTTTCTTCTCCCTCCCTCATGCTTTTCCCTGCCTGATATATTCACTCGACCCGAGGTGATGGAAACATGTAAATTCGAAGGTGTACATCTACATACACACCCGAGCTGGCTAATTATCGTCAGACGACGACGAATGGTCGAATGCAATTTATCGGCTTGTGCAACACTAATCGCCTTGTCTTGTTTGGAAACGCAGCTCGTTGTTCACATTAATTACGTACTGTTAATAAAACGAGCCCAGATCGCGGCCAGGGGCTTTTTCCTATACAAGACAAATGATTCGAATTGAACTCGGCTCAGTCAATGGAGTGTATGGTGTGGTGTATTTTGTAACTGTACGTCGAGTGGCAAATTGTTGTGTTGTGTGCTGGGTGCTTGAAGGTGCAGGTTGTTTAGGGGAGAGGGAAGATGTGGATGCTGGAAAAAAATAGTTGAGAGGTGATTGCTATAGGTGGTTGGTACATACTTTTAGAAATTGGATGACGATTTGTTTTTTAAATATTTGTTTGGGATTGATTTTCCTAGATAGAAAGAGGTACGTATGTATGTGTGATGCAGTGTCCAGTGTTCGTTATTTGATAAATTAATATAGGGTGCCCTACCCAAATGACCACATCAAAAAAAAAGTTGAGCTTTGAAAAAAAAGTATTTGGAAAGTAAAAATTTTGAAAAATCGTAAATCTTTCATTTCCTACAAAACAAATGAGTAAGTATAAATTGTGAATCTTTTTCAAAAAAAAAAAAATAAAAAAAAATCAGCAGCATAGATAGAAAAACATTTAGTCAAACCCACTTTTTGAAAACATTTTGAAAAAAATAAGAATAAAAATCGTATATTAACGATAATCAAAGAGGCTATCCGGCATCCTTCGTTGTCATTTGGTAGTTCAAGAACCAACACCTCAAAAATGATACAACAGTGGGGCTATTGCAATTTCAAAATTCCTCTTGATAGCCAATCAGCGAACTGAATGAACACTGAACAGTAGGTACTTCGATTGATTGAAGCTAATCGGAGATCAGGATTGTATGATGCTTAGCAATGATATTTTGCAAGCTGATATTTTAAATTTAAGTTTCATCGCGGAGTGAGTTGAAAAATCTTTTATTCCATGATTTACGTAGTTATTGAAGAAATGAGAAACAACGCACTGAAAGACAACAATTAAAAATTTGAATACCCGAAGAATAGAATATTTTAAAGCAGTCATGTACCTAACAAATAAAGAGCAAAAACTCTCTTGCAATCGACAGTTAGATGATGTTTTTTAAAAATACTTGACATGCATTTTCTTTCAAGGTTACGAAACAGAAAAAAATCACCCCTAAAAAAAGTTTTCACGTCGTAAAAGAGGAATTTAAAAAAAAGTTGTTGCTTATTTGTGACAAGAAAAATGTGTGATGGAATGAAAAGTGTGTAAATTATAAAGTTACGGCAAATAAAAATAGAAATCAACAGATATGTAGGTAATTCAAAAAAAAATAATAGGTACTGATTAATTTTCAGGGGAAAAATAAATAAAAATGCAAAAAAAGGGCAAGTCGTATTTTCTAAAGTTAACAATAAACAGAGAACATGGAATGGGCTTCCGATGAAAAACGAATAAATAGAATGCAAATTTATGTCGCCAAGAAAGCTTTTTTTGTTAAATTGCAAAATCAAGTCGGAAATCCAAAAACGATTTTTTTTGTAATCCTCTTCTCAAACCAAAAAAAAAAGGTAGGTAACATCATAATTAATCTGATGATTTCTGAGGCCAATATATTGCTGTTGTTCGAATGAGATTTTTAGACAACACGTGAAATAGATTACAGAGTCGAGAATCTCGCATTAAATCCTATTTAGCTGATGAAAAAATAGACAATGGGTCATTTTCAATTTCACCTGATGAATATTTTTTCATGGCTGAGATTCAGTTGGTCTGATTTCCGACTCGGGGTAATCAACTCTGCGTGTTGTTTGAAAATTTCATTCAAACAGCAGAAAAAATTTGGCCTCATAAATCACCAGATAAATAACTATTTTTTTTTTGTGAATTTTCAATTCCTGAATAATTGAATTAGGTACAAAAAATATTGTTTTTGGATTTCCGACGCGATTTTCAATGTATGGAAAAAAGCTCTCTTGACGAAATAACTTCACATTTCATTTATTCATTTTTTACCAGATGCCCAATCCTTATTGCTGTCTGTTTTCATTCAGGTCGGCCAACTTTTTCTCCAAAAAAGGTCGGATGCTCGCTGCAGAAAAAAAATTTGAAAGATTGCATACTGGAACCCTCCTTCATTACGAACTCCATTTCAATTTTTCCTTGTTGAGCTTGTGTATTTGGCGGTAGCGGTTTGACGCACACATAAGAATCCATAACAGTATTCGCTGATGTGGGTCAGTAACTTTGATCTGGCTTCCATTATTTTGGATATTGGTAACTTTAGGAAATCCGGTTTGCCCTTTTTTTTGCGTTTTTATTCATTTTCCCCCTGAAAATTCATCAGTAAGCAACAGTTTTTTATATTACATCTGTTTTCTAACCTCGAAGTGATGCCTTCTGATGTACTCACCTGATCTTCAATTTGGGTTCACTCAAACTACGAAAACCTCGATGGGGTTAAAACAGCAGTCGTGATTTTACTTTTTTTGCTCGAGTGCATTATGGCGCCGACATTATTTTCATAATTCACTTTGGAAAATAAAGAAATCCAATTTTTTTCACGTCTTGAATACCCTTTTACTTTTTTCAAACTCCGATCCCTAGCAATAGCTGAAATTTGATTTTAAAAAGTCATTATTTATTTTCGTCGCTTTCGTCGTCTTGGGAATTAATGTAAAACGTACTACGTAGTCATACTCGTATGCTTCCTCTCTCCATCTCTTCTTGTTCCTCAACTGCAGCGTGTTTCCGTTGCTGCGAACTCGTAGATAACCATCGAATGCGGTAATATTTGTTTACACGCTGTTTTGCATTATCGATCAGCAATTTAACACGCGGTTGCATATGTATAAAGCTTGTCAAAACGTTTAGAATAACAAATTAAAAGCTTTAATGTATTCATTATACTCCACGTACTCGTATAGAGTAGGTACGGTAGAATACGAAGAAAATGTCCTCTCGTATATACGAACGCGTTTAATTTCATCTCGAAATGCGTGTGTACTGTGTATCTACCAAAATGAAGTATAGAGTATAATACGTATCCTTCAATATCACTCACTCTCTACATAAGAAGAGATGGCCTTAGGAAGACCTAAAGAGTTTGATACGTGGTAGAATTTTTTTTCTTTTCTCTTCTTTTTTTTTGGTAAAGAGCGATTTATCAAAGCTGCTAGTTTGCTGTTTGGTATTCGACAACGTGCGCCCTAGACCGACGTCCGTATCGACAAAAGTTTCACGACTGTTCGCCCATAAAAGATATTATAAATGGGTCTAATTTATTGTAACCGACCGTCCGTCGCGTCGCCTCGCCAAACATTACGTTGTCCAATTTATAGCCCACGAGTCGGAATCGTAGACAAAAAAACACCGCCTTTGGTTCTCCTTTTATTTGCCATCGGTTTGACTTTTGTTCGACTTATATAATAAGTTGTGACTTTGGCCAACTACTGTGTACGACTGACCCGTACACTAAATGTTTTATTTATCGATATTTTTTGTAGTCATATTACGTTCCGATTTTGTGTTAGTGACTGGCTTTTGTCACCGAAAAGGGTGAGTTTCCTGCTTTAACGTTTACAGTTTTGTTTATCAAAAAGTGGATGTGAGATGAGAACTGACTGCGGATCTTGAGTCCTATTCAAGAGGCGAATTTGTCGTGGTCGCTCAGAGAAAATAGAATCAATGGAGGAGTACTATTTAATACGTTCCAAGAATTCGTGTGATCAATTTTCGTGTTAATATATCAACTGAATCAAATCAGCATTATTTATAGGTACTTACGAAATGACGTTTTATGGAACATGATGAAACACTCGAAAAATTAAAAGAAAGAGACTTGCATTACCTACTTACTTTTTCTTCAATTTTTCTCTTAGTAATTATTAGGAATTCGATAAAAAATATGAAAACGTATTTATTTTACATCGACACAAGTCGAAAATATTTTCAAAAAGTAAGCGGAAATAAATTCCGAAATTATTAAATTAGGTACAATTACCGAAGAACCATAAGTTCAAGACGCTTTCACGATCAAAACATAAAGAGGAATGACCCGAACGAATACAAACAACAATAAACATAAACGAACTAAGAAACAGCCGTGTATTTCCAAAAAAAATTACTCCTCTGGAGTATCTGGCGTAGCCAGTAAATTTTCTTGCTATCTCCAATTCGCGATAAATTTTGCCAAAATCTTAACAGTAATGGTACATTTTAGGCATGTAGTAGGAATTTTATGATATCTCGACCATAATAATGAAAGTATGATCTCCGATGCAGGAGCGATGGAATACGTACCCAAGAACAGGGGTCGGTATGAACGAGATCTTGTGTTGGTGTCAATGACGAAGCAAGTTTTCTTAACGTGATCCGAATGAGTCACCAGGTGTACTTTGAATTTCAGGAAACATATTGTTAAAAGTCTAAGCCAACTTGTTTCAGTCGTTTTTACACCATCTAGGTACTAAAATAAAACCAAAGTATAAATTATTTATGCTCATCAAAATAAAACACGTATTGAATTAAAAGTTATATTACATAATTAAAATTAGAAAAAAATAATGGGTGTAATATCTATATTTAACTCCTGACATCTTTTACGATTTACCATTTCAGGTGTATTAGTTCCATAGCATTTATTATTGAAGGAAAACATACGTAAACGTATGTGAACCACTAGTAAAAGCAAACGTCCAAAGACTTTTGGGCCACTTTGTATGATGTACATATAAGACTAATTTACCTTCGTCTTTCATTTCGAGTAATCTCCGAGGGCTTTTTTCGGATGACTTATCAGGTCATGAGGTGATTAGGAAGTGTTGAGAATAACTGATAACGGAGGCATTTCGAGAGGAACGATTTCCTCCACGTTTACATTCCTTTGATAAAAAATCCATGATACATCGAATAGTGGACACCTTTTCGGAGGAAGTGGAATAAATTGGTGCGATATAAATACAGATAAGTGAGAATTTAAAAATGAATAAATATTGAAAAATTATTCATAAAATAATTGAATTTATTTTCAGTTTCATAAATTATTTTTTCCCCTAAAATATAAGAGTAGTATAAAATTAGTACCGGTAAAAATTATTTATTTAAAAAAGAACAACGTTATTATAGTATCATTTTATGAGATCTAACTACGTATACTGACTTTTGGTCAACGAGGATGGCTTCTTTAACGTTGTTGTCATTATCATCATTATTCTGCTTCTTGCAACATGATCCACAAAAATTGATAAAATGAATGAAACTTGAGAATACGCAGTATGGCAACATGGTTTGTATTATGGGGTGCAAATCAAGTTGAGCGACTGTTCATTTATTACCTTGTATCTGGCTGTCTCTGTGCGCATCCGATACCACAAACGCCATCCATCGTAAAATCGTAAAATTTCAATTAAAACAGACACAAATAATTACCTACACAAATAATACTCGATATCTTAAATTAAGCAACAGTCGAAAATAGCGATTATTCATTCCAACACATCATGTATGTAAATTGTAAGTTGCGCACCGCGAGTAAAACAACCAATCGTGTTTATGGTGTTAGCTTACAGGAAAAAACTTGAAAATTTTTCTGAAATATGTACATAATTAATTATCACTGTTACCACACAACAAAAAAAAACAATTGTGTACTTTTTTTCACCTTAAGGTGTCATAGGAGCCGATCTAAATCCGTCACTTCAGTTAACTTACTCCATTTTCACCAACATTACCATTAGCAATTGCAGTTGCAATTTTCTTCTTTTGTTGCTTTTTCCATATGGTTATGAGCTCATTTTACAAAGTAATCACACATCTCTCAGTGGTGTTTTGAATATGTTGCAAGACTTGGTACAGGTACATCCATTTTTGAAAATATCTGCAATAATGTGGTGTAGCCATCTTTACTTAACAAGGCTCCGGCTACAGCTGCTGTATTTGTATCAATTTTATTTGTATTTTTCGATGCAATGCATATAGGAGATTTTGCAGTGCATGCTTTGCAGCGAAAAGTTATCAAACTGTAAAAATCATAAATTTGTTCATCAATAATACACACATTATGTAAACTGCAGGAGAATCCAGGAAACTGCTGAAAATCTTGCAACTGCTGGAAAACATGTGAGAAATGTACTATTGTACATACGATTTCCTACTTTCATGTTTTTGTCTCCAATTTTTACCACTTGTAGTGTTGTGTAGTTCATGCTTTTCTGCTTCATTCTGCGTTTCAGTAAAGAAGGTATGCTGGTCCACCATTTTCTTGCAAAAGCGTATTTCTTATAATTCGAAAACTACCTAGAGTCATTTACAATAATTTTACCAATGTGTTTTTTTTTTTGCAGAAAATGAAAAAAAATGAGAAAAGTTTCGCAAAAATCTTGAAATTTCATGCAGTAGTACTTGTGATATTGAAAAAAAAAATAATGAAAAATGAAATGTTTTCACATTTTTTCAGATATCTTTGGTTCTACGGCATAAAATTTCAAGATTTTAACAAAATTGGTCATATGTATTTTTGATTTTTTTTCAAATAAGTTCCCTAGTAAAAATTTTTGCAATTGTCTTAATTTTCGAGTTATAAAAATTACGTTTTTGCAAGAGAATATAGGACCAGCATATCCCCTGTTGTAGTGCCCTAGTCGTTTTCCCCATTTCTTTCACCTTTTACTTTCATTTTTGAAGCTTTCAAAATTTTATTATATGTAAGACTCGGTGAAAAATATTTATAGACAAATAGAAAATCACGTGAGTTTCTTCACTAACGTAACATTTTCCCCCTATGGGTCTCTTGACTTTTCTGAGTTTTTCCACTGTGACTTTTGATTTCCTAGGTCACACTGGTTGTGTATAATCTATATCTCTGCAGCATGCATGGATATCCTATACATATGAATTTTAGCAAAACTTTCTATTTCTAGCCAACACTGGGAAGAATGCATTCTAAATATACTTGTACCACTTTTACTCTTGATAATTGAATTATTCGAACGTCACTATAAGGCTGGGTTAACTAGGTGCATGTTGACTGTTGAGGTAGGGGAGGGGCTCCTAAAAATGCGTGCGTGGTTCTTAAATGTGTTGTACCTACGCTGGCGTGGCAGTTTCCGATACCTAACTGGTCAGTTATCGTAGCGTTCCGGTTGGGAAAATGGTTGAGGTTTTTAAAACACTTCTTTAATCTATTGTTTCATCGTCATGATGTGATACGGTTTCCAATGATTGATTCTGATAACGTTTTAAACCGAATAAACGAATATTAGAAGTTTCTCATTTACTTATGGGTATAGATATTATTGCGAAGGTTTGAAGTAGTTTCCCTCTCCCCTTCTTAGGTGTGTTGGTTATTTTTTCTTGGTTTCCTATTTTTTTCGTCTTATTGAAACACACAATACCTAGGCTTACTTACGTGTTAACATGCCCAATTTAACTAAATAAACTTACAATTATGTAATTACAAATGAAATTTAAATTACATTGAAACAATGCTATCTTTTTCGACATCTTTTGGCTAACATAGGCCTTGATTATTGTCTGGGGACGTCCCAGTCCAACTGGTGGAAAACTGAAACTGAAAACTAAAATTGAAAAAACTGACTGAAATTGCTTCATTTTGTCCTAAAATTTCCAAAATATTACGAATTTGATGGAAAAATTCGTTGAACTAAAACTAAAACCAAAACCGAAACCAAAAACTGAAAAATGAAATTTAAGTATGTAGTTATTTTTTTTCATCAAAATTTCCAAAGTATCACGAATTTGATGGAAAAAGAAATGGAACTAAACCAGACTTATTTTTCCATCAAATTCGTAATATATTCTGGAAATTTTGAGAAAAAAAGAACAACTTAAATTTCAGTTTTGCTTTTTTCAGTTTCGGTTTTGGTTTTAGTTTTTTTTTCATTTCAGTTTCAGTTTTGTAGTTTCACTTATTTTTCCACCGAATTCGTAATAATTTTGTAAATGTTGAGAAAAAATGAACTACCTAGGTACTTGAATTTCACATTTCTTTTTTTTTTAATTTTAGTGTTCAGTTTTCACGTAGGGTGAAGAATACATGTTCATAGCACCTTTTCTGGTAGAAAGTGATGAGAATTCGTCCAAATCCTTTAATGATTTGAGCAGATCAGTCCTGTACGAGTGTTAGCTGTAGGTACTATTTTTAATTTTTTTCGTATACTGCAAAAGTACAAGACTATACCTACTTACTATATTATCTATGTTGTTACTTGTAAATTTTGTTACTCCTCAAATGTACGGTTCGTCTAGAAAATAGGAAAAAAATTATGATTAAAAATTGCAATTCAAATGATAATCGGTAATGTGAGTGATAAGTAATGAATACTTACTTCTCTTGTCCATCGCTCTTCTGTTCGTTCCGCTTCCTGTATCAATAATCGGAGCGTTGGGTAGTTAGCATCGCCCTCTCGTATGTGAAAGAAACCGATCTGTGCAACAAAATTTAAGTCCTAATTGTTTCCTCATCTCTAGCCAAAAGGCTGTACGTACACAACAACGTGGCTATAAATGCATGAAAAATTTTTTTTAAAAATACATAGGTACTGTACTTATTGCGGGTAAATACATACTGTAATGCGGGTATATCAAATTAGCGTTTCAAAGTAATTATAATTTTTCTAGTTTTACGGATTTTAATGAAATTTTGTATGACGGTTTGAAACGTGAGAAAAATGCCTACATATTATTTGCTTAATTTCCAGCAAAATAGAGTTTTAGCCCCTTTTTTTCTGTGATTAAGAAGTTGTTTTCCGCATAATTCCCCTTTATATTAAAATTAAAATTTTTATTTAAAAAGCACAATCTACAGTAAATTTGCTATCATTATGTCAAATTTGAAGTAAATTGGTCCAACAGAAGAAGCTGTAGCCCTGACGACAGAAATCTCTGGCTCATTTTACTATAGTATTTTGGCCTAGCTTTGTGGTGCCACTAAAACGAGAAATAATGCGTAGACAAAGGAGGTTGTCTGGGCAAAGCTCGGTAGGGGGTTGGGGAAACTTGCTCCCTTCCAGAAAAAGAAAAATAATAAATTTTAGTTTCTCTTTAAAAAAAAGTATTGATATCCCCCTAAAAAATTCATGTTGAATTGTGGACGTTGAAAAATCTCAAAGACTTCATTGCAGATTTTCAACCAACACCTTAGGCTTCGGATCAAAACACCATAAAAATGACTTGAAAAAGACATCAAAATCAGTTCGCGTGAACTTTCACTTTTTTAACCTTTTTTTTCACGAACCTTCGGGGCACTTATAAAAATCCGACTGCCAATTAGATCATCGCCGATTATCCAGGATTAAATCGATACAGCATCTTTATCCATCCATCCAGACGGGTACCTACACATTATCACGTCAAAATCAACTTACATCTATCTAGTTAACATTGTACTTACGTAATATCGCATGCTATCGTTTCGATCGAAATTCCTAACGACACAACTCGTATACTCGTAAATTCCACTCGTTCTTGTATTTTTTCGACAAAACTATACATTCTTCGGCTGTCGACATTTTATTTCCATTTCATTGGAAAGATTTATATATAAAATCAGCCAACAAATTGAATTCTTCTCGGCACGTATGGCCACAGGGGGAAAAACCACGACGACAGCAACAGACAAATTTACAACATCCCTTAAGAATTACGTTCGAGGCAATGAATTATTAAAAATATACCTTGGCATTTTTTTTCCTGTTGCCGTAAACAACAGAAAAAAGCTTTTCAAAGAAGCCCTGGTAACTAGAATCGCATCCGTATACCAAATACACGGAGTGAAAAAAAAAAGCTCCATTAAGGTAAACGACCACATCTCGAGGATAATTTATCAGTCATTAATTTAATAAAAAGCTATCATAAAATAACACAACGCTGCGTATCAATTTCGCCTATCTATCTTTTGACAAATACGTAATAATATGTAGGACTCGTATTTGTGTTTGTGCAAAACAAAGCACTTAAAAATATCGTATACAGCCGGAACATTATATTCGATAAATACATCATTTTAATATTTTTTGCCCCAGACTACGAGCGTGGTCGGCGATTAAATGACGTAACAGGGCGTCGTGTAAAAGCTCTCGTGTACAAACTATCCAAAATATGTTATCTTGGAAATGGAAAAAGAGCTCGCGTCGCGTCGCTCGGTCCCAATAAATCAATTCTACAGACTCATTTTCTTTACATTTTGTCGACGGCGAGTCACACCGAACAGTGAACAAGCGTCGCGTCGTCTTGAACAAGCCGGAAAAATGTACCGTATAAATTCCCGCGTCTTCTTACCCACCCCTTACCCGTCGACGGCGGCGGCTCTTGGTATCTTTCTATAAGTATACTTGATGCACAATGTTCCTTTTTCGGATATGTATTTGTATTTATAGCAGACAGTAATACGCATCAGATTTTCTATTATTGTGTCGAAGAACGTTAATCAATATGACCATTTGTGAAGCTGCAAGTAAAACGTCATCTTCCCCTGCATCGTCTTTGTTGTCCTTTTTTTTCCTTCAGCTGGATGATACGATGTGCCTGTCTATATGGTTCATGAGTTCGTCGTGTGAGCAATGCTTCCATCATTGACCATCTTTCTCACAGTGTTTATATTTCTAAGTAATGAGCTTAATGTGGATACGATTTAAGTCTTTTTCAGTCTATTTCACTTTTCTCGTTACATTTGTACATATAGACATGCTCATGAGGTTTGTTCAATCCTTTAATTTTTTTCTCGTTTTTTTTTTTACAATAATGCACCCTTGACAATTATTTCTTCATACATAAGTCCTTATCTGAATTTTAAGATAAGTCCAAGATTTCACTTCATAATTTTATTCCAAATATTTAATTTTTTCTTGGAATCGATTCTTTTGGGAAATCGGATGCGGGGAAATGTTTTATGATCCAAAAAAAAAAATGTCAATCAAGTGAACTAATGATAATACCTTACCGATGTAACTTTTCCCAACTTGATGCTAATGCTTCTTTTTATAACTTGAAATCCGATTTTGAAATTTTGAAAATTTAAAAAATCTAATTTCAATATTTTTAAAAGAAGAAGCAATGAAAATGAATTGATGATGAAAAATTTGTCTCCCATTCTGCTTACTCCGCAAGCCATGCTGAACAACCGCCTGTGTTAATTTATTAGGCTGTGTGTTTTTTTTTCGATGGAGTTATGGAATTCGAGGTTGTATGGCACATTTCGACGAAACAGTCGCTTGATGAGCTGGTAGATTTTGAAAATGAACTATAAACTGTTCAATTCAGCTCGAAATTTCTGCAGGCCTGCTTGTCCTAGGTGTAGGTACTTCATCGAGCACTTACCTTTGACGAACGTCCTACTGGTTTTCATTTTTTTTCGTCTGCATTTTTTATCCAGTTTTAACAATTTTGTTTCGTAATAATTTTTAATCCAAAGTACGCGATTAATTCAAATTTATCATTTTATCATAAACTTCATGTTTTTTTGTTTTTTTTTAGATTTCTGCAAATTCTGATTTGAAAAATTTCGTAATTTTGAAAATCTAATTTTCACATGGTACCTAAAAGAAGTTTTAAAACAAATTTTGTAATTTTTTTCATCGCCTGTTTTTTCAAAATTTTGAAAATTTGATTTTAAAATCATATCGAAACATGAATTTGAAGAAGAAGGCGATGAAATAAAAATTCGAAATTTGTTTCATAGCTCGCTTTGTGGGAATTTGGAAAATTTCAAATTTGTTTTTAAAATCTTTTTACAGCTTTCTTTACCGAAATTGTAATTTCGAAAATTTCACACCGTCCTGTTTCGAAACACGTACATATTTCAAAATTTGATTCCTGTTTTTATTTCAAATGTTTGGTAAAAGAAGCTACATATGTATAAAACAAATGTTAAAAAATTTTTTCATCTCCGATTTTTTCATAATATTCTAGATCTGGCTCAAAAAATGTTCATTTTGAAAATCCGAGTTTAGGACATGAATTTCAAAACTCTCAAGATTTCCAAAGTGTGATTTTGAAATTTTGAAAATTATACAAATTTTAAAACCAAGTTTTAGAAATTGAAAAAAAAGTAGACAACGAATTGATTTTCAAAATTTTGAAAAATTTCAAAATCAGAATATTTTTTGATAGGTATCTAAAAGTGATGAAAACTGAACTAAGTGATGAATTTGAATAAATCTTACGTATTTTGGAATGAAAATTACGAAACAAATTGATTAAAGTTACTAATACCTGAAATGTGAACATAATACTTTGTATATTTTGTACTCGCGATTTTTTGTGTACCTAAAAGAAGTTTTAAAACAATTTTTTTAATTTTTTCATCGCCTATTTTTTCAAAATTTTGAAAATTAGATTTTAAAATCATATCGGAACATGAATTTGAAAAAGTAGGCGATGAACAATAATTCGAGATTTGTTTTATAGCTCGCTTTATTGTGGGAATTTGGAAAATCAAATTTTCATTTTTTAAAATTTCAAATTATCTTTCAAAATCGTTCTACAGCTTTCTTTACCGAAATTGTAATTTCTAAAATTTCAAACCGTCTTGTTTCGAAATATTTTGAGGTTTGAATTTGATTTTTGAATGTTTGGTAAAGGAAGATGTAAAACAAATTTTGAAAATATTTTTCATGCTCATTTTTTCAAAATTTTCTGTATTAGGCTCAAAAAATGTCCATTTTGAAAATAGGTACAGAAAGATAGGACATGAATTTCAAAACTCTCAAGATTTCCAAAGTGTGATTTTAAAATTTTGAAAACTGTGCAAATTTTGAAACCAAGTTTAAGAAATTAAAAAAAAAGTAGACAATGAATCAATTTTCAAAATTTTGAAAAATTTCAAAATCAGAATATTTCTAGTTAGGTATCTAAAAGTGATAAAAACTGAACTAAGTAAGTGATTTGAATAAATTTTACGTATTTCGGAATGAAAATTACGAAACAAATAGATTAAAGTTACTAGGTACCTAAAATGTGAATATAATACCTTGTACTTGTACTCACGATTTTTTGTACTTGATGAAGAAACGCTGGCAAATGAAAATTGTGCCCATTTGTGAAGCTACAAATAAAACATCATCTTACTATTATTATTTCCGCGAATTTCGATCCGAGTATTGTGGTTTCGTTGATATTTGTATAACGCGGAGAAAAAAAATGAAAATTGAGAAATTTCTGGTAGAAAACAAAACTCATTACTTCCACAAAAAATTACTTCAAATCTAGTAATTAATGAAACAATTTAGCTCCTTCCTTCTTCAAACGGTAAAAACCTAAGTAGAAAATGTTATTTATGAATAAAAATTTCGAATTTTTTCCAAAAAAAAAAAAAAAAAACTATTTAACATGCTTATTACATTGAATTGCTGCTGCAGTTTTTCTAATTTTATGAGGAATATCGATGTATCGACGATATTTATTTCAAAATCTGAAATATCAACACCACCAGGTTCTACTACCGGTTACTTTATACTTATAGTAATTGTTCGATATTTCTAGCGTGTCTTCATAAAATAATACGACGTGTCAGTATTTAATAATTTCTCTTATTATTTAACTAACACGATATACCTACCTACCTTTGTATAGAGGCAATAATAAACCGACTATGTACTCGGGGTGCATGTCTACTCTAATCAGTAATCATACACCTGTTCTCGGAAGCACGAAGTAAGCGAAATAGAATTTGCTAAATTCTCTAAATCTACTTACGATTTGAAGGTACATATGAGAGATTCAACCGCTTTAGTTTAAATAACGTGTTCGGTGTGCTTTTTTTTGTTGCTCTTTGCACCAAACCTAATAATTATGCCGATAGTTGGTTATTTTTTTATAGATGGCGAACTAAAGGGCGATTTATTACTACCAAGTTTACCATATGACGATAATAAGTGACTGTTTGGTTACAAAACCATGTATTAACGCGTCAAAAATAATGACAGATTTGAGTCTGATTGCTTGAGAGGGGTTTGAGATAAATGCGAGCTGAAAAATAAAAATTAACTTACTTACTTGTAGTTGCACGTATGCCAAATCATATTTTCCTTTGACTTATGGAACTGTTGAGGGTGCTGAAATTCATTTTTTTGATTTTTTTTGAAAGTTTTGAAAATTCAAACTTGGCTCATTTCTTATGAAAAACATCAAAATTTGATCAAATTGACATCATGAAAGGCTGGCTGAAATTTAGTTTGTACCATACATTCCTCAAATTAATTTTTGGGTTCTCTGGTGAGGTTTCCTTGCTAGGTCGGTAGTGAAAAATTGAGCTCTATTATCGATCTTTATTCCCCCTCCCTCTTTATAATTTTAGGTGAGCTTTAGCAAAATGAAAATAATGCTTTACCAAAATGTTTCATTATATTGCGTGTTCTCTAAACAATTCTTCTGTTTCTGATGTTGAATTTGAAAATTTTTCCCTGTCGTTTAACTCGGACAGATCGCATCGAGATGTTGAAAATAAGTCCTTACCTAATATGTAGGCCTACTTACTCGCTCGAGGCAATTCGTGGCTTACAAGGAAACAAAAAGAACGAAAAGTTCAACCCGCAGTCACCCATTTTCCCATAAATTATTCGAAGATTACGAGAAAAATAATTCGTGTGTTTGAAAAAAAATCAAATTCTCAAAATTCTTCTCCCGTCAAAAAATTTGTCGGAAAAATTTCCACCGAGGAATTTTTCCAGTCGGTTGAATCTTTTGAAAAATAGCGAAACAAAATTATTTTTCCATCGTCGACTTCGTCATAAATTGACAAGAACGTGAGAGATTTTTGAGATGACGAAGGCAAACCTTCACAAGTCACATACCAGACTTTTATCAAAGCAAACCTACACCAAACCCTCGAACGAAGCTCCCGAAGGGATCGAGGACTGAGGAGTAAACCAACTCCGAAATATTAAGACGTGTAAATACGATTTCATATAATTGAACGAGCAAGTACATAGATACGCGAGAGACGTAAAAAATCTCTCGAATACGTAAAAATATTTAAAAGCTCGAGTATAAAAAAATTGCATTTTCGAGGCATATCTTGTAGTATTTACAAAAGTTGTAAATACTTTCTCATATTACAAAACGCCGCCGCCTTTGCCGTAGCCTTCTTGAAATATGGTATTCGTACAGACAGAGAGCTGATTTTGAAAAGATGGAGGAAAAAAATGGAAACGGGAAAAAAACGCGACTTTCCAAGATGAATATTACAATATGGAAAAATACACTTGGTGTGTATTTCGTTCCAGCCAGCGTAGGAAATGTATTCCCGAGAGCGAAATCAAAGTATCAATACCTCCATCGTACCTTTATATTTGTACTAGACGTGTTTTGTACTATATTCGCGTCTGTAAAGATATGTGTAACCTATTTGAGGATGTGGTCAAACAAAATACTTTTTGCGTGTTCAAAACATCGTGTTATCTGTATGTAATTTGATAAAATCGCTTCAAAGCTTCAACCGTCGCTGATGCTATATCCTTATTTAAAGTGTCATACTTATAAATGAACAATTTTTGGTGAGCTTGAGCAAAATGAAAATAATGCTTTACCAAGATGTTGCATTATTGCGTGTTTATGTTTATTTCTCCGGTTTTTTGATAAATTTCTATAAACTATTTTCTGATGTTGAATTTGAAAATTTTGCGCTCTCGTTTCAATAGGGCAGATCACATCGAGACGTTAAAAATACGTAAGTCTTTATGTAGACTTACTCGCTCGAGGCAATTTTGTTTTGATAAGTCTGCCTTATGTAGCAAAGAGATGAATCATTCAAACCTTCAAACCAAGTTTGAAAAACGTCGCCGTCTATGAAAAGTTACACATTGTGCGTTTTCCCGACTTTTTTTTTTAGGCCATCCGTTAATAAACTCTATTTAAGGCGACCTTTTCATTTCACGACACGAGTGATACCAAAATCGATATAAACGATGACTTGAAAATACCACTACAATGTCGTTGTTGTAGGTTGATTTTTTAAATAATCAGCTGCGGATTATTTGCATTTTTTTGTGCTACACTCTGTGTCTCGGCTTGGATCAACGAGAGTTGGTGAGTTAAAGAGTTGATTCCCAAAACACGAAAAATGGCCGAATTAATTCCCACCTCGTTTTTACTGATTTACGAATTGATTCCTGTCTTGTTTCTACTCGTGCACGGATTGATTTTGCAATAGTTTGACAAATTCCGAAATTCGATACTCAAGGGTTGGATTTTGGCTCTCGAGTGGCTTCGAGAGAAAAAATCCAGGTGTATGAATACTTACTGTCAAAAAGAACGATGAAATCAATTCGTACCCAGTTAAAAACAACCTAGGAATCAATTTGGACATTATCAAAAACGACATGGGGATCAATTATTCGACCACTCTTGATTCCTAAAAAATCGTTTGAGAATCAACTCTCCTACAGTCGGATCAACGAAGCCCATGAGCTTGATAAAAGCCATATTTTTCTTATTACTGTTTTACCTGTGTTAGTGTTTTTGAATACCAATAAAATTTAGATTTGCACCTAGGTTTAACCGGGTATGAAAAAAAAAGAATTTCGTGGAGTTGAAATCATTTTTAGTGAGATTGAAAATCTCCAATTTTTCGCTTTGCCGTATTTATTGTTTGTTTGAATTTTTCATTCCTTCCTTCATGTGGAGAAATAAAATTATTTTCCTGACATTCCATTGTGGTAGATACCTATAGCATAATAAAAAATGGCTTTCCCCACAAGCTGAATTTAAAAAAAAATAATAATCACAAAATTTTGTTATTTTAAATTAGAATAAATACCAAAGTATCTAGTCTCCGTAAAACTTTTATGTAAATATGTATCTAATACAATAGTCGCTTCTCACCTTGTAAAATCATTACGCTGTTGGCGTAGACTAAAGATACCTTAAACAAATTTTCGTAGAAAAGGGTGAAAATACCGTCTGTTTTCACGCTAGCAATTTTGGTTGGAGCCCATCTGAATGTCAGCAGCGCCGATACTTGCGTTTGTAAAATCGTTATCGTTTTTTTCAGTTTTTCTAATTTTATATTGGAGAAGAATCTTTCTAAGTCTCTGAAAATCGGAAAAAATCTACTTACTAATGTTCGTAGTTCCTAACTAAACTTTTAATCTTGATGATTATTTTTCGAACTAAGAGGACACGACATTGTGACAACTGTGATATGTTTATTCACCATAACGTTTCAAATTCGTTATTGGAAATCACTTTCTAGCTAAAAAATGCAAAATTTTTCAGTTTTTACTGTAGTAGGTTTTGGAGTGTGATTAATCGATTTTCGATCCCGATCGATTATATTAAGCCCGATGTTTGACCTGGAATGTTATACTTGATTTTTCATTTCCAGTATCATCGATCATAAGGAATCGATTTTTGGAATTCGATTACATACTTGATTTTCCATCGTGATCGATATCTTTGATCGGAGATTTAAATCTTTGAATAATCTACGTCTTGGGTGTAGAGCTGCAGGTTTTTTTGACATGGATAATTGGATAGCGGGTCTTTGATCTATCCTGCCTATTTGAAAGAGGGTATCAAATTTTCTGAGCCGGAGTCGATGTATCGCGATGTGATCTTGTAAGTCAAGATTGGATTTCAAAGAGTTCGGAAAATGCATCTTATTGTTTCTTCTATTGGCTCTTGACTTTGACTCGATAAAAGCTCTGAAAAATTTTACAAATAATGTTTTGTCCGCGGCTAATTTTCGAATGTACGTTTTTTTTACATAAACGCGTGAGAATACAGGTACATACCTAATCTGAAAATATTGATACAACTTGGTGTTCTGTTCTCTATCTAAACCTTCGAAATACGGCGACAGACTCATCAGGAACAGAGTATCTGGTCTTTCTCTCCTAATAAGCTCTACCTTCTCAGTTTCCAAGTCAGCCATTCGGTCACTGGTTCTGTACTCAGATAAAACCGAATTCATAAACTTACTTATTTACTTACCCTCTAGTTTGTCAACCAGTTTTTTTGCTGTCAATGAATAGTTTCTCTGTTTATTGAAACGAAGCTGACACATGAACACAATACGTATGTGTCGAAAATCTTTGCACGTTCTGAGAATCGCCTGGAATCTTCTTTCCTTCACGCTCACTTCTTCATTTGCTCCTCTCGAAGAGTGTGGAAATCAGAAATCATTAATTGGTATCAATGATATTATTGAACTTCAACATTAGATATTAAATTATTCTCTTTGGTCAAATTTTAAGGCAAAAGAAGGGATAATGTTTAAGTAGGGGCCAGAAATTTCCATCTGATGACTTTGGTGTGTTGTAGGAATGAGAGGTGTTTTATTTGGGGAGGGGAAATTCTTCCAATTTTAGGAATATTTTCAGAACGTACCAAATCTAATTGAGTTTGCTCACTAAGAGATCGATTCAAGTGGTACCTTCTAATTTGAACGAGGTCCAGCTGGGATGTTCATTTTTGAATTTTTGTGAAAGTTTAAGAGAATTGAAAAAATATCCAAAAAGTTGTGGTTATGGCAATTTTCCATTTTTTTCACCAAATTTACTACGTGCAGTATATTTTTTTGAACGAAATAAATCTGTGTGAATAAAAAATGAATAATTGTATCATTTCAACGCTCCATTTCAAAAGCAGACATTGTCGATTTTTGGACCATTTTAAAACTTTCAGTGTGTTTTCAATTTTCTCGAAGAATTTTGAATTGCTGAAAAAGGGCTTGAAAGTGAACTTTAGAACGGAAGTCCTGTTTTTGCCCTCCCATTGGCGAGATTCTGGCTATGTCACCCATCACCCACGCGAAAAAAATACCAATGGTCACCAGTGGTGGTATGGTAGACCAGTGGTACCTCACTGGTACCCACTGATATCAAAAATTACCAATGGTACACTAATTGGTTTTTACCTGTGGTATATTTTTACCACTGATACGAGTACGAGTAGTATTGCTATTGGTAACACCACTGGTAAAACCCACTCAGTACCTATACCACTGGTTGTTTTTGATACCAGTGAAGTACCTTCGCGTACCACTGGTCTACCATAGAGTACCAGTGGTGACTTCTCAAAAAGGTAGAAAAAACATTTCGTGAATTTTTGAAACTGGTTCAAAAATCTTCTCGTTTTTTTAAAGTTGAAAACAATGAGAATAATATCAAGAAAATGTGTTTTGAACTGATTTTTTGCCATTTTCAATTTATTTAAAAATGAATAAAAGTGAGTATAAACTTTTTTAAATTCCTGACAACTAGTAAATGAGTCATCTAACCCTGCAAAAAGAGAACAGGAGAACACTGAGTAAATGTGCATTAAAAATTGAAGAATTGAAGTAAAACTAAGAAATGAGTAATAATATAATTGAAATATACCTACACATAATTTACAATTTTATTTTACTCTTATACCATTACCAGCCATTTTCTTGATAGTTAATCAAGGGAGTTATCGAACACAAATCTTGATTATCGTTATTAATATAGATACACTTTTCATCAATCACTTCTGATAGTGTAAAGTTTTTCAAAAGGTGTGATCATTTCTAGAGATGAATGTGGGGTTCTAATATAAATATAACAAGGAGCATGTACAGCCAATCCCCACATTCCTACAGGAAAATTAGACTCGAGGAGCTGAGCTGTAGCTCTCTCTTGTATTGTTAGGTTAACCCTTTCAACTAATCCATTATGTTCATGACAGAAGGGTTCTGACTCCTCTGTCACTATTCCATATTTTGTGATAATTTCCTTCACTTCAGGATTAGAGAATTCAGTACCATTATCACATCTTAGAACATCGAATTGCCCAGCACCTGGAAATTTTGCCTGTAAAAAACGTAATGCTTCATCTAAGCATACTGACGTGTCTATTCCTGATTTTGATTTTAATAAAAATACCTGTAGGTACCTAGTAAAATCATCAATGACACACATTATGTAAATATTTCGTTTAATAAATGTAGGAGGATCAATTGGACCCATTAAATCTACATGAACACATTCACATGGTCTAGTAGCCCTTTCCCTATCAGCTTTATTAGTCCTGGTCGAATATATTTATGAAGACGTTTATTTCTCTGGTCAGCTGATTGAGGAACACACAATGGAAGTGCTTCAATGTTTTTTGCGTGCACGTAAGAAACTTGGTTCAATGTAGAATTTTCACTAATAAATATTTGGTAAACTGATTTTCATACGAGCAGCTGTTGAAAGCTTTTCCGCATTTTTTAAGGATTTATTTAAGATTTTGTGATCTTCAAAATGTTGTGATTTTTTCACAATCATCATTTCTGGGAAATTTTGAAGCGTACTGAGAGCTCTCCATTTTATGTCCAGGGCTGAATTTACATTTTGTAGTTCGGAACGTAAAATAAAAATCATCTTTGAATTTTATAGAAGGAAGAAATTTCATTTGTGTGAAAATTAAACGATTACCTACTTATTGATTGGAAATAGCCTACACGTATTCATCGTAAGTCTCTCTTCTAGCGGCTCTGAGCATGTATTTTTTTAGAAATTTTGAAATACATTCCAGTTCATCGCAGCTAGTTTTTCTTCGAGGGGTTGCCTAAAAATCCCTAACTAGTTCCAGTTCACCAAGGTAAAATATTACTCTAACCCTTAAATCGAAGATCTGATGAGTTCATCATAAGGCATCTCTTCAAGATTACAAAACTGGAAAAAAAAATCATTTCTAAAAAAATTTTTACATCTTTCAAGAGGAAATTTGAAAAAAAAAATTCTCAGATATTTTGAAAACATGATGCTAATTAATTTCCACAGGAAAAAATAAATAAAACTGCCAAAAATAGGCAACCTATTTGTTATCAGTATCCAGAGAACGTGAAATGAAAATATGTGAAAACTGAATAAATGAAATGCGAATTTATGTCGTCAAGAGAGCTTTTTTCAATAAACTGCAAAATCTTGTCGAAAATCCAAAAACGACTTTTTCAACTTTTTTTGTAATTCTATTCTCAAACCAAAAAAATGCGAAACATCGTAATTAATCTGGTGATTTCTGAGGATGTGTAGGATCGCTGTTGTTTGGATGAGATTTTCAGACAGTACGTGAAATGGATTACTGAGTTGGAAATCAGGCATAAAACCCAATTTAGCTTATGAAAAATACCTAGACAATGAGTCATTTTCACTTTCACCTAATGAATATTTTTTCACGGCTGACAATGAGATTTAAATCAGATTTCATGTCCTGACTCAGTTATCGACCCTGCGTATTGTCTGAAAAATTTATTCAAATAACAGCAACGTTTTGGCCTCAGAAATCACTAGATAAATTACTATTTTTTTTTTTGTAAATTTTCATTTCTAAATAATTGGATTGAGTACCAAAATTAATGTTGTTTTTGGATTTCCGACGCAATTTTTCAACGCATGAAAAAAAAACTCTCTTGGCAAAATTCACATTTCATTTATTCATTTTTCACCAGACGCCCAATCCACGATCTCTGGATGTTGGTAACTTTAAGAAATACGGGTTTCCCTTTTTTTTTGAATTTTTATTCATTTTTTCCCCTGGAAATTTAATACTTAGTATCATGTTTTTCTGGTGATTTCTATTTTTAGTTACTTACTCTGTACTTCATACTTCATCTATACCTACACTTTTTTTTCTTCAAATTTCCTCTTTTCCAACGTGAACATTTTTTCTAGGGATATTTTTTTTAATGTTTTGTAACCTTCTGGCTTGCAGAACAAATTAATTTTGCGAATAAATAAATAAAAAGAATACTATTAATCGAGCCGAAAATCTAAATCGGCTACGTCAAAATATTTCAACCCTTTCAATTTTCTCAGTCGTAAATGGCACGGTGCGGCGACGGAATATTTGTGACGAATCTTTCCATTACACTCGGTTGATAATCCTTTCCAGAGGAACGGGATTTTACGCGTTTTTATTCTTTTAATTGTATTATAATTTAACGGTTTAGCAAGTGGCTGTTCCGTCATCTCCGTCATCGCATAAGGAAGAGCCGGTGAAAGAAACGAACGCTGCGGCGAACTATAAGTAAAAGTCGAGAGAGAGAAAAAAATGTCAACGAGTTTTAAGTAATTCGAAAAGGCGTGTTTTGTTTACGCGAGCGAAATTATAGTATTAGAATACGATTATGTTGGTTTATTTGGCGCGTATAAGTGTATAGAATTATCTTACGTATATAATGGGATTTTTGCGCCACGATAAAGTACAGCTAGTAGGGCTAGGTGGGAAGCGCGAGGCTCGACGTGTCATCATTATCTTTTGAAAACGCTTAATTTTTCGGTAAAAATCGCGATGGATTTTAATTTAGACGATTTTATATACCTTTTAACTGGATTAAATTTTAATTACATTTCGATGTTTTTTCTCGCCAACTGATGGAACGTGGGAGAGTCGAAGGCGCGAGCCCGAGCAACCTTTTCGATACAATTTACACATTTTTCGCGCGGCAACGCTTTTCGCCCTGTCGAATGGTTTTTCTTCTGCTTTCCGCCGTTTCTTCTTTCCTCTTTGACGGAGTAATTTTATTAATTTTTTAATTAGTAAATCGTTCGCGAAGAAGATTAAAGTATAAGAGGGTTGAGAAAAAGTTCTTTTAGTTTTGTTGCTGAGAAGAGTTTCAGATAGAGGAAGTGCTAGGGGTCGAAAGAAAGGTATTTTTTCCGCATTTGAGATGCGTGAATGAGTTCTCGATCGTGGAGGCTTATTTTATCGGGGGAATGCGCTGGGATGAAATGATGTGGCGGTGCTGTTTGAAATAGCAGAGAGATCAGAATTTTGTGTTTTTGACTTATGACTTATGGTATGCAGTATGCATGGAATGCACCTCCACCTCTGTATCAACTTTGATATACGAACCATAATGTATAGTTTTTTTTTTATTAGATTTTTAATATTGACTCAGAGGGAGAGATGAAATGTCTATTGATGAAAACTGAAATTGTGAAATGATTCGTTCAAGTCAACTAATCCATATTGTGAATATTTTTTGTTCTGTTTTAGGTGAGTACGAATTTTTGTGATTAGAGTAATAAATCCACACACACAATTGAGTAAGTCATATTTTCACGGTTTATCATTTTAATCTTTGAACGTACATACTACATATACCCACCTAACTATTGTAAACAGATTAGTGAATTTCTTCGAAAAATTATTATAATAATGTCAATTTTAATAATGTAGTTAATCTAGAAAAATTGTCAAAAACTGATGATATTTTTTCAGTTTTTTGAAATAGGGAATAGTGACCAAAAAATTGATATTTCTGCGTTCCAAAATGTTTCCCCAGGTTCAATAAAGATCTCTTCTGATCTTTTGGCTTGAATATAATGTGAAATATTTTAAAATAAAAAATTTTCAAAACACAAATTTACCCAACCCGTGTTCAGTAGAACCCTTAAAAGTGTGCTTGGATTTTGATAGAAATGGCCTAGGTCGACGCAGAATCTGAAATACATACCATATTTTGGAACTGAGACATTTCCCCCAAAACAGGTTGAGTTGGAAGCAGATTAAAAAACCGCAATTTTTTCGAAAATGTCCACTCTATGAGTACCCATTATCTTCACCCTCAGTGCCACCTCCAGGGCTAAAAAATTTTCTGTGCGACTTTCAACTCATGAATTCGGTGAAAATGCTTCAACATTGTTCCTCTCGATCCATCCTGATGTGCTACGCTGCCTTTGAAATTATTTGAAAGTTGTAAGAAAACAAAAACTAGTAATTTGGCTACGACTTTTTTGCAATCAGCAGCATAATTGTTGCTATACGGTTCGTGGATGGCAATGCTCGAATTCGCAACATCGATTGGTTCGATGGACTAATGTTAGCGAAGTCAAAAAATACATAGATATGTAACTACATACTGATGGCCGAAAAATTTAAATGACTTAAATCTGATCGGGTGAACTAATTTTTTCACAACCTTGGGAGAGAGAGTAGGGGATCTCAAATAGATTCTCACACTTTAGCCTCCATTTTTGGGCATTTTTTTGTTGAAATGGTGAACATATTTCTCACCTTCGTGCCTATTTTCAGTACTTCTCCAAATGTGGAACCTACTCAAATGAACAAAAAAGTATATTTCGACTGTAACCATTAATTGTTCTGGGGATTCGGTCAAATTTTTATTTATTTATTTTTTTTCGTTTCTGTTATTAGGATTCAGTAAGTTAAATTACCTCAAGTTTCACTGTTCTTGCTATGTTTTGGATGAATTTTGATTGTCCTTTTTTTCACCCTGAAATATGAAATTTTTCATGAGAAGTCTTGTCCAGAAATCGAATTTTTAAAAAATCCACTTTTCTGCTTGGGAAGTCCGCCACTGGTCCGCTACCTGTAGGCTGTAAAGCTAAGATTTGTATTCAGCGAGCTGAATTGCCTAGAAATGCACTTTTCACGATTATTTACGAGTAGCTCAAATTTTCGAAATTCGATTTTTTCACACGGATTTTTCACCAAAAATATCTGGTTTTCAAAAATGAAAAACATGTGAGAATCTAAAATTCATCTTGACCGTTGAAAAAAGTGTAAAAATTGAAGTACTTTTACTCGCTGAATCAATTATGTATAAGTATGGCGATGATCAAATATTTTGATCTTGAGTATTTCACCATCATAATACATAGAAAGCTGCAGAAAAATTTGGCTGAGATTGTTTCATCGATCTTATTCTGCTGTAGTATTGAATTCTTTCTCGAAGCAAAATCAAAAAATATATAATTTACTTACTTTTTAAAATTTTTTTCACAAAAAAATTTTAAGCGGAAAATTTGGTCATGGTTATTCAAGGGATGATCGCTGATATATTTTGGAATGCCAAAATGTGAAATACGAGGGAACCTCTCAAGGTGTCCAACTCCGAATTGATCGATGCCTCAATTTTTGGAAAGAGCATGTTCACAGACTCCCACAACCAAAATCTCAGTTTCTCTAATGTGTACATTTTTTCAATTTTTATGAATTCAAAATTGACTGTTTTCGGTGATCTATGCTTTTGTATAGAAATTATGGAAATTCGTCCCGAAGCTAATTCGTATCAAACCCTTCGGCCATTTACTCATCTCGAATATTTGAAGCAACCTTATAAATGATGTTTTTTCAAAAAATATCTGCACATGAGCGCGATCTTCTAAAATGAGGACAAACATAAAAAATGTCAGTGTGAAATGAGAATTGTTTAGAAGTACCTATCGTATCATTCCTTTTTGTAGAAGGGACAGCATCAGCTCTATGCTTGCGTTATTTGTAGTACTCTCAGCTACCTTCAGTGCAATCTGCTGCAAAGTGATTAGTTCTGAGAAATCATTAGATACGTTTGATAGGTACTTTGAAATTTATAGATTGAAACATAGTTGTGTTGGACAGTATTGTTCATCAGTAATCTACTCACAATTCAGTCTTGTTTTTGATCGTTGGGTTGACGGTTTTTTTTTTTTTTTTTGAAGTACGTTTAATAATTGTGCCCTCTTGAATGGGCATACTCTTTGTAGTTTTCCCAAGTTGAAACGATAATGGCAGTTCTTAACTGTACCAGATAAGTCTTCTTACAGTCCGAAGAAATAAAATCCACTCCAGCTTTAGAGTGGAATTTTTGGGGAAACTACAAAAGAAAGAAACCACGCCTTGCATTGCATTGCATTATTGTTCATATAATTACATTTACATAAGTGGTCAGTTTCTGATTACCTGAAGTATACGAATCGGTCCACAACACACCTGTTGGTTGATTCTTGAGCACTGGTACTCTTGAGATCGAGGTCTACGAATTTCTAAAGGGTGTTAAATTTGATGGAAAATTGATGAAATTAATTTTGAAAACTGTACACTCACTTGTTAAGCTTCCTTTATAGTGGCTGTAATTTTTCTACAGAAAAAATACAGAAAAAATTTTCTATGGAAAATTAGCCATTGGTCTATTTTTTGTGTGCTCAGCCAATCATGTTGAAGTGAAGTTTTATCAGTGAATGTTTTCATTTTGTTCTTTCCGATGAAAAGTGGTGAAAGAAAAGTACAAATTTACAGTATTTCTGAGGTTTTTTGTTACAAAACAAATTATTTCGAGTTTGCACCATAAAATGGATTCAACCCTTGAGGAATTACAAAGGCTGTCCATGATTACCACTTTGTTCTGCTTCTACATACATCAGAAGATGGTTAACGATGGTGAAATTGACGAGGAGTTGCGAAGTACTTATGAGGAATTCAGAGTTTCCTTAGCAACTTTTTTAAGTCAGAGGTACAATATCTGAGTACGTAATAGCCCACTCATTCATTGCTGCAAAAATGTATCATAGTGCTCTTCAGTTCCCTTGATGGGATTTCTAATACAGAGTGGCGCAGAAGTCAGTATTCCGGTTTTCACGTTTAGTTTTTCGCAAAATAAATCAAAAACCAAGCATCCTAGAAAAAAACTAATGACATTATGTCGATTGGAAATTTAATTTTCTACAATTTTCCTCGACTTCATTTTTCCGTTGAGTACTTTTTTCCGCCTCCAGACCGATTTTTATGAAGTGCAGTTTGCAAATTTTTCAAAAATTCACAAACTGTGTTTCATAAAAATCGGTCTGGAGGCGGAAAAAGCACTCTACGGAAAAATGAAGTCGAGGAAAATTGTAGAAAATTAAATTTCCAATCGACGTAATGTCATTAGTTTTTTTCTAGGATGCTTGGTTTTTGATTTATTTTGCGAAAAACTAAACGTGAAAACCGGAATACTGACTTCTGCGCCACTCTGTATTTTGAAAATAACATAACCTTCTCATTCTTGCTGCAAAAATGTGTGATAGTGATCTTATTTCCTAGATGGGACTTTTTATATTTCGACAAATAAATTATTATTGAAAAATTGGTATCTTAAATTTATTAAAAATATCAACAGGAACTCTCAATAAATTGATACCTACACTAATGTCATCGGAACATGTACATGAAACCGAAATATGTTTAAAATTACTCATTTACATTAGGTACATTAGCTGGTGGTTTTTTTTGGTACTTCTTAATGACCGTCAGAATTTCAATCTTACAACTCAAACGATCTTCTGGGGGAACCGTTTTCATTTCTTCGTTAACATCATCACCAAATGGTAGAGTAGGCGGAGGCGCTCTCGTATTGTTTTCATTGGAAATCTGACGACCGATTGTTTCCGTCATAGCTTTAATAGCTGTTGCCATATCATCCGCACTTTTCTTGAATACTAACGAGTCTGGCATCTTTTTCTGTTTTTTGGGTGCTGAGTGGGAATCAATAATTTCAACTGTTTCAGCAACTACGTATTCCCCTGTAATAATAATTAGACAAGAATGTTATACCGAGACAGAGATGTGAAACCAATTATGAAATCATAAGCTACGAATCTGTCGCTGCATCTAACACATAATCTTGAACGTCAACATCATCATCATTTCCTGGCATTTGCGAAGTAGATGGATTAGAATCAGTAGTTGTAGTGTGCACATTGCTAGCATTTGTATCAGTATTCATCTTTGATTTTCGAATTCCCACAAAGCTTTCCAACCAGCCGAGATATGAATATAACTCCCATGTAGAAGTGGTCGATAATCTCCCAGTACCGGAAGGGCCATTCTGGACTTTCTTGCGCTCTTTACTCAATCTATTACGGATCGAATCCCACCTTTGAGAGCAGATCAACCCTTTGGAAAACATTTTAATTTACAAAACAATGAAACTGAATGATGCATTACAGATATTTTGAAAAACGTACCATCTACTCCATCACGATTTATTGTTTCGGCAATTATCTGCCATATAGCACTCCTTGATGACTTGTTCTTGTAACCACTTTGAGCTTTATCATATAAATTTGGGTGCTGCTCAACGAGCTGTACCAAATGTACGTCAAATTCCAATGTGAAATTAATTTTTTCCATTATTACTTACGTAGAACAATGCAACGTAGTTAATAAAATCAATTTCGAAAAGCACAACACAACGTAGATATTGAAATCAATTTAGAAAAGCACAATACAACGTAGTTATTGAATTTCTGTTTTCCTTATAGAAAGTTTCACGATTTGATGGTTCAATTTGAGGTATAATTACGTTTGTAGAACAATAAATAATTACCTACTTGACTCAATTAATTTATCGGCCATGATGTGATTACTGGTTCTTTTTTGAACAGTTTCCCACTATTTTTTAAAAATAGTCTTGAAATAATTAAATTTCATATCATCGCGACGCATGCGCAAAACCATTCTTAAAAATCGTCATTTGGAGAGTCCGGTTCAAAACCGGTTCATTGCAGAAGCAGTCCATAATTCCATATTGAATAGTAAACGGTCGAAGTATCCTCCCGCCCCTCCATATCAAATTTCATCAAACCTCGACCTCCAGCGAGGTTTTCGATTTCTTTAGAATTTTAAAACTTCTCCAGAAAGCGTGGAAATCAATAAAATGGACGCCGCCGTCGTTATCACCCTGTAATTTTCTACTAAATCAAGTTGATCAGCTCATCTTCCGCCTTTCTTTTGGAATTCCGAATGCCGGGTCTCTTGGGACCAGTACCTATTGGTTGACTTTGAGCTGTACTGGTTGAAGGTACAACTACAGAAGCGGGTGCTGTTGCCGCGTTTTCAGATATGACTGCTTCAATTTGAGATAAATCCTCCTGATTACATATTATGATCAACATAGAACATAGCATTATGATACAGTTGATTACTATTGACAAATTTTATGAATTTATTATGCTTACTTCTGTATTTGAAATGGAAGGACGAGCCTCCACTTGCGCCTCCACTTGCGTTTAAAAGGTTTATCCGCATTTGAGCTGATTCCTAAGCGAACATCCCGAGTGCGTTTTTTTAACCACCATGTCAGGTACCTACTTACCTAAAAGGAAAAAACACAGAAAATCATCTTATTTTTTGTTCATAGAAAAATTTTTGAAATTGACGCGAATGGTATCTTGTCTAAAATCAACCCCCTGAATCCGCATTTCACATTTTCGAGCCATTCTGAAGCCTCTAACGTGGTTTTAGATTTCTCCAGAGGGCGTGGAAATTGTGAAATTTGGATTTGGAGGTTTGGTTTTAGACCAGGATACCTGCAGTCATCTTTGCAAATTTCAATAATGCCTCTACGAACAAAAAAAAATGATTTATTGAGGGTTTTCTTTGTGAAGATGTTTTTTGGTGGGCCAAAGAAAAACGCAATTAGGATTTTCGCTTGGGAATTAGCTCAAGTATACATAAATCCTCTAAACAGGTGGAGAATAAGCCATATAACTTAATCTTCAGCTACTCAGAACAATTTTCACGCTTTTTGAAGAAATCACCAATGTATTGGAGTCTTCAGAATTATCTTGCAAGATAAAATTCTGTTTGGAGGAAATGGCATTTGTTGAAAAACTGATTATTCATTTTTTTTTTTTTTCAAAAAAAAGTTAGCGATTTTAAATTTTTGAAAATTTGCTAAAAATCAAAAATTCGATTTCGGTAGCTGCAGAAATTTTGGTTGTATGAGTTTCCCAGGCCACGTTCTTTCCAAAAATCTAAAAAAAAAAAAAATCCAGAATAACCCTTGAGCTTTGGCTTAGTGGCAGGCATGTAAACGCCAATGCAAAAAAAAAACACAGAATAGAAGGCATTCGGTACACGAAAAATAAAAATATATTACAGATACGATTAAGAAAACGCCCTAAAATAAGGACACAAAAATATTAAGATAAGTACATGTCTAGTACTATAACATGCTCTTGGTCTATATACCGTCTAAGAGTTGGAAAAAGGATAATAAAATGCAACAAAAAAAAGAAGAAGAGGAGCGAGACAGAGAGGGGCAAAAATGCGACCATTACAACATACAGACACTTATGTGTATACTCTTACAATCACGAAGCAAAAACAAAACCGAGGGAAAGAAGTTGGAAAAAAAATCGTACGTGACAGAAATAAAAGCGAAAAAACGCCCTGTACATGTGATTAGGGTGAATTTATGGGGATGATAGAAAATAGATCGGATCCATTCGATTTCCCAAAACAGATATTTTGTAATCTACGTATTCAAATTGCGAGCTTAATAAAAAGAAGAAAAAAAACAACAACATACACAGTAACTACGTATGTAACGCGTGTCGTAAATCCATTTCGTACTTTCGCCCCCTCTTCCTCCTCCCTGGTGTCGTGTATTCCCCAATTTGTGCATTATTTCTCGAACGGAAGCGGTTTTCTTTTTTTCCTTTCTCTGGTGGCGAAGAAATAACTATACGTATGGTTTAAAACATTCTTTATTCCGAGCCTATATTTCGCGTGTTTAATTTGGCTGCTGCAGCGAAATATTAAACGAATGTTGAAAAAAGCGTCGAATTAACAGGTCCATTGACCGCGCCAGCGACCATTAAAATTAACTATCCGATTGATGCGGTTCGACGAATCGATAATATTCTCGAATATTAATTCTCTTCTCACGCGCTGCTTTAAAGCTGGCTAAAAAATATAAATGAAATGATATTATTCTGTGCAACGTACTAATCGTCGATTCGTTATATTTGGCGAAACGTTGCGGTATGGGCTGGTGCAGTATTCGATCCCCTCTTCTCTTTGCCTCGCCTGTCCTCCTGCATCCCTCTGTGTGTGTGTGAGTTCGGGGCACCCCATTTGTCGCCACCGGTGCCTGGCAATATTCCACCAAATGAAAAGTTTTAATTAAAAACTCGGGGCTCGATTTCAACGACGTGGTTATTTCCGATCGTCGTCGCGAAATTATTAATTGCTTCTTTCTCTTTTTTTTCCCTTCTGCAACAACCAGTAGTAGTAGAAGAAGAAGAAGTATTAAGAAAAAAAGAAATTATAAAGAAAAGTGTTTTATAAAAATGCCGCCACCAGTGCCTTGAGCCAGCCATTCTGGTCGCGTAAAATTTTTATTACAACTTTTGCACGAGAAAAGTATTACTATCAAAGGACCTTTTAACTTATATAATTTACGAGGCCGGGCTCGCAGAGTAAAATCTACGACCTTCCATACAACTGTACCCGAAGCGTGGGGACAGGGGCGAGCTGCGAAGAAGAAAAAAATAGCCCAAGATGAAAAATGATTCAATATGTAACATTTGAAGTCTTCGTATTGCCCTAAAAACTCGCTACAGCGGTGTGGGCAAAAGAGAAGCGAAACGAATATGAAAAGAAAATTCCACCGAAAGGGAATACTCCACCTTCACTCCTCACTCTGCGTTGGCCGGCTTCACGACGTATACAATAGGAAGTGACCAATTCAATTGATTTATTTTTTAACCGGGTAAGTTACGGCGTGGACCGTTTTTCTTTTCTCGTATATAGGTACATAGAAGTTCCTCTTTCGTCTCGCAAGAGAATCGTGAATCGAGGGGGTTAAAAAGAGCAAAAGCAGAAGAGAGAAAAAAGGGCGATTCTTATACACAACATAATGGTGCTGACTAGAAACGGAAAAGCCAACCTGTCACAATTTAATACCGCCAAGTAAACCGGCACAGAAACCGGAAGAATCCCAGGGGTGTCTTTTCCCGTCAACGGATTCGGACTCGAGTCAGAGCAGCCGTGGTCTCTTTTTCCATCTTCTCTATCTTATAGTACGTTCGCTCGCTCCGCCAGTGTACCTTTTTTCACTCCGATGTTTCTTTTTTTTCTCTCGCCGGTGGTCTTGAGGGTGATGGTGATGCCTTCCTTGACCGCATTTGTCAGAAGAAGATATCGTATTAGGATATAAGAAGATTTTCTTATTACCTAAAGGAGAATTGAGGATGGGAAGGGGCACTTTCTCTTTTCTTTTTCGAAAATCGACGTGTAATAGCGCTGAATCGTGGTCAGATTGGCTTAAATGGATCGAGTGAAAGTGACGAGATCTCCTTTTTTTTCAGGATCGCTTTAAACTGTGTATTTGGCGCAGTGTGGGTACTTTTGAATAAGATTTTTGCTCAAAAATTGCCTAGGAAAAGGAGAATGAAAGTTTTCTGGAAACAGTTCGAGGTAGATTTTTGCAAGGGTTTTGAGAAATTTGAAAGATTGCTTACTGGGTTTCAATTATGACACCGAATGAATTTAGCATGCGCTATGTCGATGTCGTTGCTGCGTATTCATGAATCTTTGAATTCATTTCTTTCGGACAAATGGGGAAAGGACGTTGTTACGATCGAATTGCTTTTCGAGTCGCTACAGATCGTAAGATGATGAATTGATGAGTAGGTCCGAGTATAATTTTTCAAATTGTTACTCAGCCTTCTTTGTTGATGGTAACAGAAAATTATAGAGTTAACCGTTCATTTTTTGACTTTTGACAAATTTTTGAAAATTTGAGTCAGGGACAAGAATGATGAAAATGAATGTTTTATCAAATTGATTTACAAAACTGAAATTTGATATTTACTTCATTTTCGGTCCCATAAATCGATTCGAAACCGTTTCAAGCATTTCTGAAGCGTCCAGCAGATGTAGTTGGAAAGCTAAAATTTATAATATTTCATGATTTCAATATTGTGAGTCGATTGCCGATAGTTTCAAGCCGTTCTGGAGACTCTGAAGGCGTATTTTGGAAACAGATTATTAAAATTTTTGAACCCTTCAGCAATTTTTTAGGAACTGCAATTTTCCTAAAAAAAACTCATGAAATCTGTCGAAATTAACTTCGGCACCAATAAATACTTTCAACGCATCGTTTCTGCAGATTCTAAACTATAAGTTATTCAAATTTTCAATTGTGGAACCGATGGGGGAAAAATACAGAACCAGATTTTGGAAAAGTGGTATGCAATCGGTCAAATGGGTCGCTATCAACCACCAATCGTGTTTATTTATGCTGAAGTTGATTCGGGCGGTTTCTATTGCACTTGGGAGTTCCAAAATATGTCTGGAGGTGCCAAGATTGCTCAAAACTGTCCCAAAACGATTTCTTTATTTTGGGGCGGGGGTGCCTAAACGAGGGTACATGTCAAAGTTCAGTTTTCTTGATCAATTTGGTAACATTTTGATTTTCTCTCTATTTTTGTGCCAAATTTTTATTTTCAAAAATTCAACAATCAGATATCAAAGATGCATTTCAACATTTGAAATTCCAACTGGCGATGAATTATTTGCGTACTCTTCTGATTTAACTTCACCCGGTGCAAAAAAATTCCTGCCAGTTGAGATATCTGACTTGATTAACCTGTCCAAAATTAATTTTGAAATTTTCAATTTAAGTTGCTAAAACGACCAAAAACGTGTTTTCTGACTGCATTTTTTTGTCTCTGAAATATGTCCTTGAGGTTAGACTTTTTTTTCATATTTGATTCTGGCTTCAGTGTGCCAAATTACCCCGATTTTCTCTGTTTTCGTGATATGTAATTCGTTTGAATTTCACTATTCCTTTTCTTTTTTGTGAAAAATCTAGTAATAACAAAATTTTGATTCAAGTATGCTAAAATAAATTGAAAAATACGTGATTTTCTGGTTAATTTGAGCTTGTAGGATGAGAATGTGAGACTTATGCTTGTAAGTCGACTTCTAGGTATTCTAGAAAAATGACGATAATTTACTGAACCTAAGCAGTGGAGTTTTTCACCTCTATCCGAAATTGAGCATGCGAATCTCTTTGTTTTTTGCGACTTGAATTGTCCTAAAATGAGCTCTTCTTGCGATTTTTATTTCACTTACATATTTTCAGAATTTGATGTTTTTGTTCTGTTTTTTCATCTAAGTTTCCTATTGCTGCAAGGAGGAAAAATATTATAAATTCGCGCTAATCATAGCTTTAAAAAAGAATTGACTCTTGGGATTATTTGACATTCTCTACCTCGGGAGCTAGACAAAAATTTCAAAAATATTTTGAAGTTAGGTCTACATGCTCATCTCAAAAATAAAGACGTGATGTGAGAATCATTTTAAAAGTTTTTGTTGATCAGAAGAACTTTCCAATCCATTTGTTTGGGTACTTTACGAATCTGCTCCGTGTGTGCGGCTGAAAGTGGTTTGAAAATCACCCATGTCCTTCGAAATATATCTGAGCTTTATTTGTGTGCCTATACTACTGGTGAAAGGGCGTTTTCTGTGCCTACCTATGGCTCAAATACGTATGAGAATTTTCAAGGCTGTAAAAATCAGCTTTTTGCGTCAGAAATACCTACCTTATGTTATTAATAATGAATTTTTGAAAACATTCGCCTTCGTTTCCCTCAGTCTGTATTTTTTTAAAATTGTATTTTTAAGAGAACTATTGTTCAAATCTGAAAAATTCCAATGGTAAGTATATGAAAATTGGTTTCTCTCATAAAAATGACCTTTGAAAATCCATTTTCAAAGGTGTTCGTCCCTCACTTCGCTTTGGCTGTTTTCGTTTGCCCCTTCCCTTGTTTTGTTTGGTTTCTGGTTGTCAAAATAGTTTGACAATTTGAAGCTGTGAAACATAACGATTCGCGGCTGGAAAATGGTCAAATTTTGTCTATAAAATTAGTGTTCATAAAGAAATCTGATATTGAAACCCAAAAAAAGCAGAATTTTTCAAACTTAATGACCCAATGATTTTGGCACTTATTGCAAAATGTGGAGTTGGTTGAGATCTACTTACTGTTTCGTTTTGTTTGAGGAGACAATTTGTGCCTGATAACGTGCTCGAACATTTAAATCTGAAAAACTACATATATATTTCTTACCATGGTTTCTAACGAAACTTTTCAAAACCAATAAGAAAGGTTCTTTTACAAAACAGTGTATCTTTAAAATTGAAGGCGCTGTTTGATTTGAATTTGAATAAATTTTCAATGGTGCCTCAAAATATTTCAATAACTAAATCATAATGAAAAATTACTTACTAGGTACGTACTACGTAAGTATTACTAATTCATATTTTGGTTTAATTCGCGTTAGATTTAAAATTTTAATGTTTATAACTTTTTCTAATATTATTATTTATGTACTCGTATTCATACTTTATTGTAGCAAAGATGCAAGTTTATTGGTGAATAATTTTTATTTTGCTATTATTTGTCTACCAAAGGCTTCATTCCAGTAACTTTTTGGACGAACAAAAAAAAAACCGTACAACAAGGGAAAAGAAAAATGGCACCAATATTTTGTTAGGATGTTCTTTAAAATGTATACGTTTATTGTACATTTATATACGATTACGAACACACTGGACAGTGAAGGTACAGCAGGAAATTATTATACTAAATCGGATTAGGTAGGGGGGAGCATTAGACGCATGTAAAAATGAAAAGGGAACATAGGCGAGAGAAGAAAAATGTGCGTACACGGTATTAATTCGATTTAGAATCGAAACGAAGCATTTATAAGTGGAGCAAGAGCTGGGAAGAATTAGGATGGGTCTGTGGCAGGGACAGAGGCTGAGGAAGGGAGATGAGTAAATGGGTTGGCGTCGCTGTCGTCGATAAATCAAGCGAAACGCGACTAGAAATATGTTAAATTTTCCTCATTCGTGCACTTATCGTTTGTTGAAATCAGGTACGCAATACGGAATTTCGATTTAATAAAATCATTCGGATGACTATGACGACAATTTGGGAATAATATGCAAAGGATGAATTTGTCCTGAGGTCTTAGGGTTGAGTACATTTTTTTAGGGTACTTGAGGTGAGCTGAATTGTAAGGTTGTTTTTGAAAAAACATTTTAAGAAACTAAGTACATTAATCGATATTTCAGGCAGGTTCAGCCGTGATTCATGTCGCACATAAAGCATGTACCGAATTCTGAAAAGTAAACTAAACAATAGATACCATCTATTTGGTTGAGTCTCAATCGTTAAATGGGTCTTTTCTTATTTCCCTTCTGAAGTAATCAAGTTGTACGCATGCTGAACTGGTTTAAAAACAAACAGAAAAAGATTACTTCCTATGAATTACTCTTACGGCGAAACGCCATATACTATCATTACATATGCCCCAATTCGTGAACCCATGAGGTACGAGACGCCACGAGCGTCCGAACTGGGGTACGGATTCTTATTGGTGAATATGCCAGGATTGTTGTATTCTCGAGCATCATAATCCAGAAAATGTCTGATGTATTGACCAAAAAAAGTACTCGTATGTTGAAAAATGTAAACTTATTTTCGATCCCTTAAATGGATTAGAAACGGTTTCAAACCATACTGAGTAATTCTGGAGTCTCCAGCAGATCTTTAAAAGATGTATTTGTAATTTCCATAACAGTTTACCAAATGCAGTTGAAATTTGAAATCTACCGTACATGTATACTTCAATATATTTTCAAAATGCTGAGTCAACTCGAGCTTGTTTCAAGCCGTTTTGGGACTTTTATCAACATTTTGGACGTTTTTAAGAAAACTTGGATGTTCTAAAGTATCCCGTCAGTCAATTCTGCATGTTGAAAATTGCAGCTTGGAGTATGGTAAATTTTAGTTTTCTAACTTTATTTTGTAAACGTTTGTGAATAATTCCAACTTTCAAAAATTTGACGAAGTCTCCAGAATTTCTCAAAACGTTTACTGTTTCCAATCGACCATGGGGGGGGGGTGGACTTGAAAATAACGTACAATGAGCCTACCAAATTCGAGTCGACTAGAGGTGGTTTCATGGCGTTCTAGAGCCTCTAGCAATATTTTAAGAATTTTCCTGGCGTTTCCAGAGTCTTGCTGTAGGTTCGAAAACGGCTTTGAACCAGCTCCAGTCGACTCAGAATGTTGAAAAGATATGCTTGAAGGGAATTTTAGGTTTCCAACTTTATTTTTTAAAGGTTTGTGGAAATTTCAACTTTCAAAAAGCTTCTAGAGGCTCCAGAACTATTTAAAATGGCTCGAAACTGCTTCCAATCGATTCGACGGGTCGAAATTGAGACACAAACCAAATTTTAGCTTTCTTGCTCAATTTGGTGAAATTTTAATTTTTTGTCATTTTTGGTCCGAAGATTTTCAAAAATTCATGAAAAAATTCAAAAACGCACTTATGCTTTTGAAATTGTAGCTGGTAATGTATTTTTTGGTTACATTGAAGTAGGTACATTAATTACTTTCGGTCTGAATGAAAATACGATACCAAAAAGTGTTTTAAATTGAACGCCAATAGTTCAGTAGATAGAGGTCATACAAGTAAGTAAATTGTACTTAGTCAAAAAACTTAATTTCTTCCATGTAACCAATGCATTTTAATCCCCTCTAGGTATATTTAAAATCAAAAGCTTACTTACTCCTGTCAAGTCACAATTGACTCCATATTACTGCAAAGTGGGCTTTCGCTGCAAATTGTTTGGAGGAAAAATTTGTCGCTCCCTTGTACTCGTCGATGAGATTTTTCATGCGGCTGCACGTTTTATACAATGTTTTTGTCGCGATATTTCGATTAATCCATTGTTGATTTTTCAATTTTATCGCATGTTTCTTTTCCTCCTACTAATGACAATAGTTGATCATCCTTACTCTTATTTAAAAAGGTGAATAAGATCTAAATCATATTTGCTCAGTTCAAAAACGTTTCCACCAGTTGGGATACCTTCCTTATGAAACATTGAAATCATTATCCTGATATTCCAGCACAGAAACGAACGCAAATCAAAACTTCAAAACAAATACAAACCACCCTAACCTACTTTACAACGTAGGATTAGTTGAAATTTGCGCAACTTGGATAAATTGGCCCATTTACTACCTACCTACCAAATCTAACAATAATAATTTTACCTTGTTAACTGTCAAATCCCCGGTTGACTGGATGGGTAAAGTAGACTGCAGAGTGCTCGCTACAAAGCAACTCACATATATATAAGGTAGCTGGTACCACTCGACGATGAAATTTGGGCTACACGATGAGAACGATGACGTAACCACCTCCTCCCCCACCCACCGCTTTCGTCATCATCAGCATCGCGAAAGCTAGCTAATTAAATATCATTTTTGTCGAGCACTATTCCCCATACAATCAAATCTGGCTCGGTAACAAGGCAAATAAAAGATATTGCTCGGCGAATCCGATGCCAGCGAGAGACTCGGTTGCTCATTAGCGTGACGTAGGTAGGTACTCTATAAAACCAGCCACCAAATTGTACGCAATCCGTGTATAAAGCTCGCGAGTGATTTACCTACTTGAGTTTCTCTCTTCAAAGGACACCCTTTTAAATTGTGCGACAACGCAAAAAAAAAAAGCTCCTCGTCAAAGTTTTTCTTCCCTCTCGCTCGACGGTTTTTTTTCGGCGTTAATTCACGACCGCAGCAGCCGTATTTTCCATCACACATATTACAGGAAGACACGTATATACTCATAGTACATACCGCAGCGAGGAAAAAAATCATCGGGTAGGGTGTGAGAAAAAAAAACTGCGAGACGAAAAATTATGATAAATGTACCGAGCACACGATGGTTTGTAGGACGTGTTGAAAAGCGGACACGACGCGCGGACATTTTAGTTAAAAGGTTCATTATCGCTATTATCTGTCAACAGAGTTAGGTGTCAGTTTACGTCGCCTCGTGGCCGCGTCGTCGCTCTAAAGCTGCATCATCGCATCGTTTATTTTCTTCTAAACGCGAAACTTTTCGCACAGACTAACTTGTTAACAATAGATTGCATTTACGGTTTTGTGGCTTTTACTGCAAACGCGCAGTTTACACGCTATATTTTCGTATACGTAAGCGAACGAATCGCGTCGTGGACTTCGGTGTGTTTGCCGATGAGGTTTCTCCTGCGAGGTGTGATCGTTTGAAGGAGAAATTGAGATTTCGATTGAAAAAAAAAGATACAAAATGTTTGATTTACTTTTTTGTGGTCTTCAGTGGGTCTAACAAGTACCTACCTATTATGTATTCTGTGCTTCCCAAATGTTTTCAATACATTTATGTACAACAACTCCAACTCGTCGAGTTTCTTCCTACTTTTTGATGATTGTTTCCCATGGTAACGGGCAGTTATTCATACGATTTTCACCCAGTATTAGTTATTACCTATGGACTAAAAATCGTTTACGAAATGTAGCTAAAATGAAAAGAAAAATATATGCTTGAAATTGCCAAAAAAAAAATGAGTGAAATTGTCTGATAATTGATAAACAGCTAAGAATTGAGAAAACGCGAAAAAAAAATAAAATCATCCAAAAATTGTTGGAAAATTATGATAATTGGTGAAATGAAAGAAAAAAGTTTATGAAAATTACGTATCTTCATCACTATTGCGTAACGTACGAGTAATACATATAAAGAAACGCTCCTGAAAACAAAAGTCATATTTGAAAGATTTTTGCGAAAAATTCAGAGAAAATCAACAGAGTAGTACCACAATCATATGTACTTATCATCCGAAATTGGAAAAAATTACACTCACTTGCTAAATGAGAGAATGAAAAAAAAAATAAATGGTACGAGCTCATTAAAAAATAGCTCGTCGTCGTCGTAGTCGCGCTCCTTTACAGGAGATAGCGTATATGTCCATCTATATTAGCCGGTATCTAGCGTATTTAATTGTTTCTTTCAGGGTCTTGCTTGAACATTGTTGAAAATCAGATATAATCTGAACATCGTAACATAACTACGTACCTAAACCTACCTATAATAATGTATGTACTTTATACACCTACAACCGTGAGATACTGCATGATATATGTACTACTAAATTTCAAGAACTTACTAAAATGTTTTCCGAATGATCGGTTCTCAGCAGATAACTGTCGACAAATCGTTCAAAGCACAGCTCTATTGAAAAAAAAAAAAAATACCTACTAAATCTAAATAAGATGAAAAATGTTGAATTTTTCTTACCTTCTAGGTAAATAACTTTTATTAATTTTCATGGTAAAATTGTTGATTTTATAATATTTTCTATACCCAATAGGAAGTTTTTACATTATATCAGCTTTGACTTCATTTTCAACACATTTTCCGTAAAAGCTTACTTTTCATAAATTTTCCAATTTTTAGGTTCGTATTTTCCCGATTTTATTATGGATTTTCAATCATTCTTATGAGCATTAATATTTCGATTTGCGTTAAGCTTCACTAATTTTCTGGCCAATGTTGTAAAACCACGTTTATAACTCATTAGGACTCATCGACCACCATTTTTTCTTATATGTAGTTACATTTCAACATTGATTGAAGGTCAGAAAGGCCGGAAAGGCGGATACCTACATAACTAAAAGTAATGATTCATTGCACGAACGATTCAAGTAATGAATCATCCAATCATTCAAGATTCATTTGCAACCATGAACCAATTAATTTTTTCGCGACGAACGATTTGATCACAGGTGAATGAATGAATCACCATATCGAATCATTCGAGAACGACTGAATCAAATCTAAATGATACGCGACCATGGAAAACGGGAACGGGACTTCTCTGTAATCTATAAACGAAAGTTGTGAATGATTCGTTCGCGAACGATCTTTCTCCTTTGAGCAAATCGTTCACGAACGAATGAATCACTAAAAATCAGATGACATGATGAAACTCTACCATTTCAATTTTTCATCATTTCAATTGGGACTTGATTCGTTCGCGAACGATTTGCTCTGAGGGAGGAAATCGTTCGCGAACGGATGAACTACTGAAAAATCTAATGGTGTACATATACTCGTTTATGACTCGGCACAGCATGACCATTCTGATCTCATCATCAAAAACTGGGAAAAACTGGACTACCTAGAATCGTTCTGCTCAGAATCAAAAACTCATTCGAGAACGAATGAATCAGTTCTGAATCACACATTAAGCGAAACAGGATTTGGCAAAGTTCGATTTTTTCAATTCTTTATTTATAAGAATTGAAGATGAATCATTCGTGAATTTTCTAAGCAAAGACGAAAAAATCGTTCGCGAATAAACGAATCATTCATGAAATCATGAATCAAATTAGGTGATTCTAAATTGTAGAAACCTTGATCTATCTAGATGCGTTTTTAAAGTGCTCTGGCTCCTTCAATTTTACTAGAAACTTCGTGAAGTGTTCCTCAGGGATTTGGATGGAAAATAGTCTCGTGGTAGCCCTTGGCCTAAGTACTACACCATTAAAATTTTAGCTGCCAGTTGAGTTTAACTCCCACAGTAGAATTTTGAATTTTCAAATTTTCAAAAACTGCAACCCCGACGCTCAGGTTTTTCCCACTGCATTACCGTGGGGAAATTTTGACTCACGCGCTTGATCAACGAGCTTGTTTTTTTCCCTTTCGACTAAATTTTTCATATTACGTATATTTTCAAAGATGATTTAAATTCTTGTATTTTCGATGAGAGTTTGAATAATCCTTGAAAGATGAAATAATGAAAAATTTAGTCGACTGGGAAAATGAGAAAAGTCCCTTGTGCAAGCACGTGCGTCAGAATTTTCCCTCGACAACAGCGTGGGAAAATCTGAGCGTCGGGGTGACGATTTTTAAAGTTTGAAAACTCAAAATTTTACTGTGGGAGCTAAACTTGAAACTGGCAGATAAAATTTTAATGGTGTGGTACTTGGACCAAGGGCTACCAGTACCACTGAAACCTCTTTCCATCCAAATCCCCTTAGGACTCTTCATGAGGTTCCTTAGTTAGACATTGGTGAAAGTTGCTGCACTTTTGCCAGTTATGGCATTTGAATTTTGGATTGTACATGGATTTAAAATTTGTGGTCAAGCTGGTGTTCTAATTTTTGAAAGTGCTGATCGACCTTCAATTTTACACCCCTCCCTCCACAAGTTTCGACTCATTTAGATTTACTTTTCCAAGCATAAAAACTGCCTCGAAGCTTTATCTACCTTCAATTTTTCTATACACCTCATCTGATTCGTTTTCATGAAAAGGCTCCCAGTGGTTCATTATAGGATTTCAGTTGGAAAATTTCTCTTGAGAGAGGGGGCGGTGGAGGGAGAAAGAAAGATGATTCCTGATGAGAATATCGCGATTATGAATATAAGGATCACATTCACTACAAGATAAAGAGATACATGTATCTGTTCAGGTGCTCTGCTACGTGTATGTACTTTTACGCGACGCTTTAATTAAAGCTCAGTTATATAAGCATGAAAAAAAGAAACCTCACTCAAACGTCGCGTTGAGAGACCTTTAATCTCGCGTACCACTTATTACTCTTCAGATGTTCGCTTATTTCGACCTCTTCGGTGTCGTATTCTTAGTTATAAATTCGCCGACGTCGACAGCGTTACGCTTACTTTTCCCAATTAAACGCGATTACTCTTTGAACCACGTTGCACGTCAAGTCAAAGAGTGAGTATACTATAAAGTGCTAGAAGAAGGGATAGAAAAGAGTAATTTAAGTCACACCGATGATACGATGCGATGCAAACAAGAGTACACAACAAATATACATACGACGATATAGTATACTATCGACACTTGCATTTGCAACCTTTACGTACGAGTCTTATGCACCTTTCACCCTGTATTCGTGTATACAGGAGAGGCAATCTTTTTTTTGCATTATTATGCACGTAACGCGGTGTTTGTTCTATTTTCCAACTCACTTGAAAGATACGAGAAGTGTAGCGAAATCTGCGAGTTTTCCATTTTTTTTTTTTTTATTGAATTTTCCGCCGAAATGCCTCCCTCTTAGATGTTCTCGACGCCTTAGCTTGGGTGATAGTGGTGACTTTTTAACATCGTCAAGCACGTAATGACAGTGTATGTTCGAGTTCCTATTTATCATCAACCGAGACGCCGGGGTTTTTATCGATTTTCTTTTTCAAGTTGGGATGCGACGATGTCGATATCGGTCTTTATTGCTATCGAAGACTAAATTGTTAGGTACTCCTGTTGAATGGCTGTTTTCTCCGGTTCGCATCGTTGACGTGTTTTTTTCTTAGCCTTATAGCTTCGTCGCGCGTCTTTCGTGTGATTAATCTTTGAATTTATTTTTTTCGCGGCTCTCTGTAGCTTTGCTGTGAAACAAGCGAAGTTACGTGTTTTTTTTTCGACCTAGTTTTTTTCTCATTTTTTGACGTCTGGCAAGAAATATAATGAGAAAAAGGAAATAATAAAATGTTAAACTGGGTAATTGGTTTCGTTAGTGGGATGAAAGTACACAAGATGAAATTCCCGATGCTGCAGAGGCCAAGTCGAGTAACGTGACTGGTGCCTATAGTGTTGGGGAATTTTTTCAGCGAATGGTGATTTCTTTCTTCAGTGTTTATTTTTATGCTAGGAATATATTAGTTTGGCTGCTGTGTTCAGCAAAAAAAAAAAAAAGGTTTATTAGAAATTTTTGGCGAAAAAAGAGAGATTTTGTCAGTTACTTTATGAAAGTAAATGAAAATTAAATGATTTACTTACTCAATAAGGTAATCAAGACAGTGTTGTCGTGTTGTCATCTGCAGGAATTCTTTTTCATTTTTATAGATTCGGGGAATTGTACTAGAATTCTCTTTCAGCAGATTTTTTGGATTGTCCAGTTTAGGAGAAAAATTGCAAAAAATAAAATAAAATAAAATCCAGCATGATACGTATACTCGTAATCTAAAAATCTGCGGAAGGCTTTAAGATGGTTCAAAACCACCATCAATCGATTTGAAAAGACAGAAATAAATTGGTAAGTATTAACCAAATTTCAGCTTTCTGTCTAGATTTAATCAAATTCTGATTTTTCCATGAAAATTTGAGCAATTCCAAATTTTTGAAAACTCGCCAAAAATTGAATTTAAAGAGTGAAATTTGTTTCCATGAAAATTTAGGCAATTTCGAATTTTTAGCAATTCGCCGAAAGTTAAGAAATGAAATTCCGTAACTGTAATTTGTCTGTGTGGTGCATTTTTGCTTACTTTTTCGACTTTTTGTTTGATTTTTTCACTCTGACTTTTGGGCTTCATTTTTTGTAGTGGTGATGGGGAAAGGGAGGTAGAGGGTGGCAGGAAAATAGTTCGCCTGGAGCGGAATCCGGTCCGGCGGTACTGTTAGAAAATTCTGGAGAATTTGACAATACCATCTTACATTAGATAGAAACAGATAAGTAGTTACTTTCGAATTTTTTCCCTTGGATGATATGACGTCATCTGAAAGATGCTAAAAAGTGGGTAAGCCATTACTGCAACGCTTTTTGTATGACTGAAATTACGTTTTTCAATTTTTTTGGCAAAACGAAGGGGTGTGGGTGAATTTTTATGCGAACATAATTTAAAGATATTATAATTTACTATCGATTGGTAGGTATATACATGTCATTGAATTTTGTGCATTAATTGTGGTTTTATGATTATTTTTATTTCCGGATTTTCACTGTAGGTACGCGAAGTTCAAATTGAAATTACTCAAAATTTCGAGTGAGTACATAAGTGTTTAAAAAAATGAAAATGTTCAGAATTTCACGCTTTTTTATTTGGTTTTTTATTTAAAGCATTAGCTTTCATCGTCCAAAAGTAATGAAAGTTCAAAGTACATACTATGAGATCCACGACTGACACTTTCTTCATCTTGTTTCTTTCTGTACTCTTTTCGTTTTTCTTTCGATATGTTCGAAACACGATCTTTCTCCATTGATTGCATAATTCTGCATATGCCTATACAATCTAAAAAATAAATTTTAATAATTTTCTGTTAATTGAGCTCATTCTACTCGTGGTTTATGAATAAGAATTCGCCAACTGAAATTAAAAGATTGCTAAAACTTTCGCCTTGGAGTGTGTCCATTCGACTTCGTTTCCTTGAGAAGTTTCCTTTTTATTCATCTTTGATGGCTCCAAAACTTCGATGTTGGCAGGCCATTTCATTTCAACCGTATCGCCTTTACGTATTTTCTTATCTGAATTAATCATCCATCTGGCATAGTCCACTCCAATTTTTTCTTCTTTTGGGAATTGAACGCATAGACAGGAATCATTCGAGGATTTCGAAATTTTGGTGATCGATTCTGAATTTTAAATAAGGTAATGGAGACTCTGAAAAATTAAAAATATGATTTATTTTTCGTTACAGTGTAGTATGTATAATTATTAATTTCACGTTGATAGTGAAGTAGTCTGTTTTCTTAATTTTTTGACTTGTTTCAAATCATCAAATGCTCCTTCATTTTTCTATTTACGTATTTCCATCGTTTTTCGAGTGAAGTTTGTAACAAATTCATCTTGACTAGTTCGCATAATTAACTCAAAGTTGATTTTTTACTGCGTGCAGCATGTTTTCACAACTTTGAACTGTTATTATTTTCGAACGCTGGAACCTAAAGCTGCGAATAAAAATTCATCTTGAAGAGCACACAATTCTGAACATTTTTGTTTTTTGAAATACCTTTATACTTGCTGAAAATATCAAGTAATTTCAATATAAAGTTGAACATGCTGTAAAAATCCGAGAATAAAAACAATCATAAAACCGTTATTATTGCATTACATTCGACAAATTTTTATACCAGTTGATAGCAAATTTTAGTATCTTCAAATCTTGTTCAACAAAAATTTCACCTTAACCTCTTCAATTCGTTGAAAAATTGAAAAATCATGGGAAAATTACGCGACTATCATTGTAATAATGTGGAATCTTCTTCCAAGTGACGTCACACGTCTAGTGCGGAAAGAGGGACGTATGTAGTCGCCTTGTTTTTTCGTGTAAAACGAGTTTTGGTTTGGTGTAACCTCTTGCAAGGTATAGATGTTGATTTTTAGAATTCTGAAACGCTATCTGAATCGAGGCAATAAAATCCCCCCCTCCCCCCTAAAAAAAGACCAAAAAGTTGATGGTTTTTGTACTGAAATCTTTCCCTCTCATACCCAAGTTCGTACCATTCAACTAGCAGTTATCTGAAGATGAGTTCAAAATGTAAAAATCTTACGTGTGTATTTTTGAGGCTAACATTCACACATTTCTGGACTTGACTAATGCGATCTGAAAAGAAACCGAAAATTTTGTTCAATTCAAGAAGTTTTACCATTCCTATTTCTACTCTTATTTTCTGCGAATCGTTGGTGCCTTCGAATTCTTATCTTCGATCCGAGCGATAAGACGTGGTGAACAATTGTGTGGGTTTTTTCATTCGCATATCGCTATTTCGCTTCACTTCAGTTCTATTTCGTTGGTTGTAATCACGTCAAAATGTGCACGATGTCTTTTTGATCGGGTTCTCTGGTATTTTTCTCGTGAAATTTCTCAATTTTTTTCGATTGTCGTCGCGATTTGGTCAAGTTCTGTTCGCGAATCGTTCGCTTAAAATTTTTTCGTGATTTATCGAACCGTTTGATGTGAAATTCGTGTAGAATTGGCTCGTTTGGAGTGAACGAAAGTGGATATTTTGGTACCGAAGATGAAGGTGTCAAGTGTTGAAAACTTTCAATCAATTTTGACTCAATGGTGAGTGTTTTTTTCTGTATTGAAGTTGATGAAATGTGAGATTATTATTGTATTTGATGAAGTTGTAGGTATTTACGTAGTTTTTAGTCATTTGTGACTAATTTTTACGTTCATTGTGAATTATTGTGCTGCTTTGTTAGTTCTTGTTTGTTTACTTTCAAGTCTGATCTTGGCTGCGGTCTGAATTTTTTGCATTTAACTACGTCTACGTAATACCCTATGTGTGTATTTCTTTTTTGATTTTGTCAACTGTTTGTGTTATTGAAAATTGATTACACGTATGGATTCGTAGTGAAAAACTTACATATCGAAGTGTAGAAATTGTAAGGAGCTGATGTCGATTTTGAAAGCCATCTTGCCCCTGAATCAGAACTGAACTTCGTGTTGAATTTTTCAATATTTTAGATCCAATTTCTTGCGAAGGTACAGTTTGATTTTTTGGATAATTACAGGAAAAAAATCAAGTACTCGAAGAATTTGAATTTTGACTTCGATTGCATTTTTTAAAATTCTAGGTTTCGGCCCCTTACTTTTGATAGACGTGGTTATGATTTTTAGGGTCAACTGGTTTTTAGAATGAGAATTAACACGCCTTTATAAACCAATAATTCGATTTTCTTCATTTTTTTCTTCCTCATTAGGAAGCGATTTCATTCTAAGAAATACGACTTGATAAAATGTTTTTCACTGTGGGACAAAAAAAACCGTACGAATTATCCCGGATTTTCATGAAAATTTACAAAGCAGTTTCCTGTGAGTGGGAAACAATTTTGAAAAATTTTGAGCTTCCGTGTCGAGTCCTTCGAGCAAGGTTGCAACGAATTTACGTGTTAATTAGGTTCGAATCTGAATCCACGAATCACTATATGTACTTTTTGCTGGATTCAAATCATTGGGTGGATTCGTAGATTCGAATCCGGATTTTCTTTATCCAAGGAGTAATGGTTTATAGCTGCTGTGAAGATGAACAATATAAATTTTTCTTCTCAAATTTATCCTATTGAAAATTGCTATTGAAGAACAATGAAAATAATAGATAATGAACATTAAATTTGACGAAAATGAGAAAAACTTTGGTTTATATTTTTGAAAAAAAAATTTCAATGAAGTCACTATACTATACTTAAAAAATAAATATTGTATTAAAATTGAAAATTCGAATCTTAAATCAGATTGATCTGGCGGCGGCGCCGGTTGAAATGAATCTACATCAACGACGTCATCCATTAACTCTTCTTGACGTCTAGACTTCAATTTTTTGGAGAACTAAACTCTCTGTTAAGTTAGTTGACCTTGAGGACGACGATTATTTTTTATACGGTGATTTTTCATCGAAGTAATTTTCGATGACGATTTTGTCTCTGTGGTTGTTTGAATCTTTCATCCCTCAGGTCTATTTCGGTTAAGTTGGTTATTCGGAAAAAATTTATTATGGGATTGTTTTTCGATGACGATTTTATTCTCGCTTTTCAAATTGTTTCTGTTCGAATAAAACAGAGTAGAGCGTAAATGCCTCAATATTCGAGGGGAAAAGTTTTAGTTTTGTGAACTTGAACTTGGATGTTGTTTTCAGTTGATTTGAATAAAAAATTAGGTAATAAAAATGAGACAAATGAGTAAAATGAAAAAAAAAGTTGGAAACGAAAATTGAAAACGAACGAAACAAATCCATCAAACAGATTCGAATCATTTCAGGGGAATTTGTGAATCCCTGTCGGTTTTTCGGATCCAAGAGCGGATCCGAATATCCTGCCTGCAAATAGTCTTATCTCTCTTCTTTAACCATTGGCTCTGGAATTCGGTCCCTTCGTTAGCCTTCTACCAGCGGTTTTATGAGAGACTCAGAGGGGAAATGATGGGATCAAATATGATTTATTCGAGTTTGTTCAGATCAATTCAGATCTGGTCCGTTCTGATCAGATATAATTAGACCCGGGGAAAACTTTGCTTGCAAGCACTTATTGTCATTTACGAATTCAATGAATAAATTTTCTTCTCTGAGACGTTGCTGAAGTTGATTGTTGGTTAATTGATTCTTCGTTGTTCTTTTTCTGTCTACCAATTTTAAGAATTGAAGCCATATTTTCTTAATTTTTGATCCAATCATTGATGATCGAATATTACGAGAATATGAATCTGCGCGTGAATGAGCATTAAATTCCAGTTGACCGAAATGCCTGATCTTTTGTACCTATGCAATTGCACCAACTGCAGTTTAATTTTTCCCTCGAGACTTTATACCTAGCGTTGTTTTCATTTAATTAAGCTACAAAGCGAAAATAATTAAAGTACGGTTGTGTGTAACGGTAATTTATAATCTTTTGATTAGAACGTTGTACTACTTTTTAGCCAGCCGCGCCGGCGAGCTGAACTCGAGAGAGAGGCACAGGACCAGGGAAAGGTGTAAGTTTTCGAAGGATAAAATGCGGCCTCGGTGCGCGGACATGCAGCGGAGCGGGCTGGAAAAGTTATTCGCTTCTCTCGCCTCAACGATAAGTTAATGTAATGAACACATTAGATTAGGGATTTTACAGTTAGCAGACTTTTAAACGAGGCCAAAGTACAGCATACTCGTAGTCCGTGCAACGAGAACGTGGTCTTGTCGAGGGTTCTGGACGTGCAACTATAGGTAGTAGTCTGAGTAGGTAATAGGTACAGGGTGTTCCAGAATAACCTTTCACATTTTGGTGAGCACTGATCTGCGTTCAAATGGTGTTAGGGGAATGGTAAAAGCGGTTCCAGGTAGCCAACACATGCCGAATTATGTTTCAGTATTAATTTTTTACCATGGAGAAGTGGACGGCTGTGCAGCGCGCTTTTATTGTAAAGGCCTTTTTCAAAAATAATGACTCTTACATTAGTGCAATTCGTGCCTTCCGCAAACATTTTAAACTTACCGGTAAAAGTGAAGTGCCATCGAGGCCAACAGTGAAATTATGGGTAAAAAACTTCGAGAAAACCGCTCATGCTTGTAAAAATAAGCCTACAGGTCGGAAAAGATCAGTAAGAACGCCAGAAACAACGGACCGAGTAAGGCATTCAGTACAGACTACCCCTACCACTTCAATACGTAAACGAGCGTTAAATTTAAAAATCAAACCAACTTCTCTGCAACGAATTTTATCTGAAGACCTCAGTTTCCATCCATATAAGATTTTAATCATTCAAAAGTTACAAAAAACTGATTTTGTGAGAAGAAAATCATTTGCCGAGGATATGCTTACAAGAATTGATACTGGTGAGATTCCATTGAACTCGTTACTCTTTACTGATGAAGCTCATTTTTATCTAAACGGTGATGTGAATAAACAAAATATGCGCTACTGGTCGACAGAGAATCCGATGATAATACACGAGAAACCTCTACACTCCGCTAAGTTGACTGTTCGGATGGGCGTGGCTAAATTCGGTATAGTGGGACCGTATGTGTTTGATGAAACGGTGAACGGTGAGAGGTATCGCAAAATGTTAAACGAGTTTCTCATTCCTGAATTGAAACGCAGACACAAGTATAGAGTTACTTGGTTCCAACAGGATGGCGCTACCTGTCATTCCGCAACGGACACGATTTCTTTATTGCGTGAGCATTTTGGTCATCGAATAATTTCGCTGAACACAGAAATTTCATGGCCACCTCGATCCCCTGATTTTTCAGCATGTGATTTTTTTTTATGGGGTTACCTCAAGTCAAAAGTATATCAAGATGATCCTAGGACTCTGAAACAGCTCCTAGATAATATTATTCGTGAATCAAGACTGATTAGAAGAGAAATGCTCAACAAAGTGTTCAATAATTTTAAAAAACGTTTGGTCGATTGTGTCAAAAATGATGGAAAACATCTTGGTGGAATAATTTTTAAAACTTAATTTATAATGAAAACTCAAATATATGGTCTAAAAACGGCACATTTCTACTTCATTTTGGTTATAAAAAAATTTCCGTAACCATTTTTCTCTCAGAGCTACTAATAAAACAAAAGTGAAAGGTTATTCTGGAACACCCTGTATATGCAGAGAGGATGGGGTAGTAGATCTTTTATTTGGTTGGTTGGGCACTGGAGCTTGAGCCTATTAACGTTAAAGGCTGTATCGCTGACGTTTGCATTGCGGCCACACTTGGTTGCAAATTTTGCCTATTGCTATCTTTCGGAATTAAATATTCCCCTTTCCGTCGTGTTCCGGGTGCTCGCCGCTCGCCGAGTCGGCCAGTCCGCGTTTTCGCATTTGCCCACTTTCAAAGGAAATTATTACAAGTTTTGCGCGTTAATTTTGAATTTGTTTTATCGTCTCGATGCGAGATACCGCGTATCCCTTTTGAAAATTCCATCGCACGTTACCCTTTACCAAACCAGTGTTGCTAATTTATTCGCCTCGATGTAGCTAAATAGGGCGAAGAGACGGTTAGCTCCATACTTATACGTTCAAGTGTCGAGTACACATATTTCGATGAAAACAGAGTATTAATTATCGAATATTGTATACCCTGGTCCTCCTCCTAGCTGTGTTTACCTCATTAAAAATCATCGCGAAATAATTCGAGAAAACGAAGCTGCGAATAGGTAGCAACGTCCAGCTTACCTAAGTCAAAAGGAACAAGTTTATTGACCAAGAAACCAAACGTCAAATTGTTCGAGCAATTCGGCGAAGTTGCGTCGACGAGACGTATTTTCTAATCAACTCGTATAGTTTTGATGTCGGTGTAATAAACTTGTACGTGGCGACGATAAAGAGCTAACCTTTGAGCTGAACAGTTTCTCTAACAATATACACTTTCAACCCTCGACGACGCTGAATAATTTGCCAAAATCTATATTGGCAAAGTTTTCTTGACCTAGGCATCGTCTTACTCTTAGTCGCGACTGAGAGAGGTGAATTTGCAACTTGGACGATGCTGCTGGCGCTCAGCTCGTTGAATTTAATCGTCGTCGCCGGAGCGTGCTTCCGACGAATCCGATTGCTCAAATGCCAACTAAGCTCGTCGTTACGAGGTGTCATTCACTTGTTGCTCGAGATACGAGTATTCTATACCATTATTAAACGATGAGCCGACACTTTCATTAAGTATCAATTTTTACCCCTTCGAAAGTACCGTTTTGTAAAATTAATCAACTCGGATACAGCCTATGAAAGATTCATCTTTCAATACGTCTAATTATAAAGATCCTACCTGACACCTTGCAAAATTTCGGATAAAGGTGTAATTTTCGACGACCACGTCAAGGACATCCTGACATGTATCTTGATGTGTAATTGATGATTTGACGACCTTGATTTCATCAAATTCTCAACGGTGTCGTGTTACTAGGTAATGGGTGGACTGGTATAATTTAATTTTAGATCTACAGTGTACCCTTTTGCCTTTGGATTTGTATAGTGGTCTGGCCCAGGCTAATTTTACCATGTTTAATCTTCGGCTATTCAGACTGACAACCGACTAACGAGATAGCAATTATGTAACCCACAGGATACGTTAATAAGTCGCTTATTGACGCCTGCTATAATTACAAAACCTTGTTTGATGGTTTGTTCCTGGGTTACTAGAGAAGTCGAGTCGAAGTATGTGTTGTAAATGTAAATAGAGGACAGAAACCTCGTTTAAAAATTACTAAAAAATGGGAAACTATACCAAATAGTGCAAACAATATTGTCCCGTGTACATAAGTATAAATGTAATTGTATGGTTATGTTGAGGCACAAATCAAAAAGGGTGTTCGAATGTCGTAAAGTTATTACGAAGGGTGTTGAGCGTATAAGCAAGGGTGCCAGGGATGGTAGTTTTCATTCGTCTGAATGTACATTCAACGATGAATCTCCCCAGTTTAAAAGCTTGCTCAAATACGACCAAATATAAATTACTACAAATGAAAAATCTTTCCAAGGGTTGCATACGGAGTGTGCATTCCGGTACGATAAAACTTTTTGAAAAATTTTAGCATCTTTTTTGGCAGAAGGGGTATAGTCAAAGCTGATGCTTTATTGCAATTAGATACGCGTTTCCTTGCTCAGTTTATATTAAAACAATACGACAGACATTTTTTAACTGGACAGAGAAATTGAAAGAAGGCCCTGAAATACACCAAGCAACAAAAATCTCAAGATGCTGAAATTTATTTTTCGATTCTTGGCGAATTTTTGAGAATTCAAAGTGGGCCACTCTTTTCAGAAGAAGAAAAAAAACATCAAAATTTGATCAATTTAACATAAAGGGCTGAAATTTAGTTAGTGCCTGATTTTTGACCTCCCGAGTTGATTGATGATGGTTTTGAATAGTTTTAGCGCCTCTAGCGGATTTTTGGATATTTCAGTTTTCGAAAAAATGCTGTAAAGCTAGGATGGAAATGAAATTCAGCACATTTTTCATCCTTTCGATCAATTTAAGCACACATTTTTAAAATCTTTTTGTGCCAATGAAGAATCCGAAAATCCTCTAGATGCTCATAATAGGTCGAAACCATCGCCAATCGAATCGAGAGGTCGAAAACAGGGTACGAACAAAATTTTAGCATTTGATGTCAATTTGATCAGATTTTAATTTTTTGTAAAGTGGGAAATGGACCAAATTTGAATTTTCAAATATTCACTAAAAATCGAAAAATGAATAGACTTTGCGAGAACTCCTTCATTTTATGTACTTTGTTGGTTGTCAAGGCTTGTAGGAAATTTGCAAGTTCATCAACGTCAGGAATGTCACCAACTTGTGTCCAGATTTGTAAAATTTCATCTTTTTTCGCCTTGTTGAGCAATTTATTATTTTTCAGCAGTGGTGAGAATGGCCCAGTTAATTTAAATGAGTTGCGTAACTGTGTCGGAATGGATTTTTAAAATATTTAAATGTTATTACCTATATTTATAACTTTTGCTAAAAAAGCGAAAACCATTATTGATATATGTAATTTTTTCCCCATTATGAGATGATGGCCGATTAGCGAACAGTATCTCAACTGCAGCTTCCAAGCTCCTTTCTCTTGAGCTATCAAATCCTTGTTTCTCTCGTATTCTGCTACCTCGTCCCTTGACCCAATTTGAAATTTCGCTGAAGCCACTGCTGAAAATTACTTACCTAAGGAAGGTAAAAAAAACGAAAATCAGCAAAATGACAAACATACAAAATTAATTTGATTTTCAATTTCATTGTGGGATAAAATGAACGAATTTCATTCAATTATTCGAAAAAAAAATTCCGATTCAATCGCACCTCATGCTTCAGGAAGTAACCGAATATTGAAAAACAAATTCCAAAGTACATATGACCATACAGGTGTAGACACCATTTGAATGCTCCCTTACATTCTTACTCCAATTGGCGAAAATTCAAAGTACTTAATAAAATATGGAAAAATGAGTTGAAGAGATATTGATCAAACTCCTTGACCAAAAACAGGATTCAAAAAAATGCTCCTTACTCGCTTGATTCGTATCTACTTATTTAGTGTAAAAAAGTTTTTTGGGCCAACCAAAATTGGTATAGTTTTTCATCTTGTGAATGGATTTATTTGGATCAAACCGGTTGATGCAATTTTATCAAATCAGTACGTTCACAAGTATAAATCGTGATTGTGTATTTGAATAGATTAAACCTGATCATTTGAATTAATTAGATCCTTATAATTGAAGACGTCATAACAAAAAGGGGTATATATGACACATATGTCCTTTTTGAGACGAATCCATATTGTTATTCTTTAGACCTTTCTCTATCATATGAGACCACCCCCGCTTCATAAAGTCGAAAAACCAGTGAGCTATCGCCATTTTAAAACTGGGAAGTCGATTAAAAATTTACTTTTTCATAGATAATGGGTTACTCATGGTCGATTTTGTGTTGTTAACCATTATTTACCTGGTTTAAATCCAAAAATTTGCTCAAAAACATTTTTAAATCAAGAAAAAAAATTGGCCAAAAAAACTTGTCTTTTTTGCCATTTTTTTACTTAACATATTATAGCGATCATTTTCCAGAAATAATGGGTTACTCATGGTCGATTTTGTGTTGTCAACCATTATTTACCTGATTTATATCCAAAAATTTGCTCAAAAACATTTTTAAATCAAAAAAAAAATTGGCTGATTTTTCGCTTTAAAAAGGACATATAATTTGAAATGTTTGAGCGCTTCCCGCTAACACACAGTTTTCTCCAGACTGATGGTTCATAGCATTTTGTATGGTTGAGTAGTGGGAAAATAAGATAAAATCGTCACCATGTTCAAATATGCACATTTCTAAACTTGACAAGCACTCAAACTTTCAAACAGCTTTTTCTCAAAATACAACTTTCACACATATGTCCTTTTTGCTATGACGTCTTCAATTTCCACGTAGTATCTAGTATGTTTGTTTGTACGTGAATGTAGAATGCAGCGAATCAGCAGAAAGCAAAAACTCTTGCAATCAGAGTATTAGTTTTGCTGACGAATCTACGTAATTTGATAAACGGATGTTCGTACTATTATGCTTCTGTCTTGAAACGCTTCGCTTTCAAGCTTTACTATTATTTGAAGTTGGAGTAGCTTTTTTTCAGTAAAAAAAAGAAATGCGGAGATACAAATTGTTTTAGTACTTCCAATGAGTTATTCCTCCAGGAGAGAAGGTCCCAAAAAACATCAAAATTTGATCAATTTGACATGAAAGGCTGAAATTTAGTTAGTGCTTAATTTTTTACCTCCCATGTTGATTGGTAATGGTTTTGAACCTTTTTATGGCCTCCAGCGGATATTTGGAACCTCCAGTTTTTGAAAAAATTCTGTAAATCTAGAGTGGAAATGAAATTCAGCGCATGTTTTCATCCTTTCGATCAGTTTAGGCACATTTTTTCAAAATCGTTTTGTGCCTGTTCGAATCCAAAATTTTCTCCTGCGATTACATTTTTATCTGACGAAAATGAAGAATCCGAAAATCCTCTAGAGGCTCATAATAGATCAAACCATCGCCAATAGACACGAGAGGTCGAAAACAGGGTACAAACAAAATTTTGGTATTTGGTGTCAGTTTGGTCAGATTTTGACTCTTTGTAAAGTGGGAAATGAGTAAAATTTGAATTTTCCAAAATTCGCTAAAAATCGAAAAATATTTTTGTTGGTGGTGTATACTTTGGGATCCTCTTTCTGGTTCGAAAATGTTTGTATCGGTTGGGATACATTGAGAGATTGATTTGTCCGTTTGATATATTGTATTGTACCTAGTAGTGAGAATTGCCCAGCTATTTTAAAGAAGCAGGGTAACTGTGGGGGAATGGATTTCTACATAAAATATTTGAATGATATGTTACGTTTATAATTTTTGCTCAAAGAGCGAAAACCATTACTGAAATAATTTTTTTCTCAATTCATTATGAGATGATGGCCGATCAGCAATCGGTTCTTTTTTTTCAATTGAACCGAAACCACTGCTAAAGATTATAGAAATTTATCTAACAATCCAATCGTCCTTGAACTTTTTCTTTATTTGAAAAAACAAATAAAATCAGCAAAAGAACAAACATACCAAAGTTTTGTGATTTTCATTGTTAATTTTTGTTTCAATTTTATTATGGGGATAAATGATTATCTTTCATTCAATAATTCAATGAACGTCAGAAGAAAAATACCTACGTATTGAAAAGCGAACATTAGACCATAAATAAACCAAAAGTAAAAACCTTCTTGCAATCAGAAGTCGGGAAGAACAGACTTACCCTACGAATTCATCGTTATATGAGAAATAAGCTCGCGAGCTCGCTTGTTGCTTTTTAATGGAGTTCCATTCCTTTTTTTTCTCGTTCCTAACAGATGAAGAAGTGATTTTTCCAAAAATGTCAATAATAGTTTCGCCGTACCTAGCTATTGTTCGACATGCATTTTGTGAAATGGTATCATTTGGATAAAAGATGACCGATTTATTTTATCTTAATCGAAAATGGTCTTAACATACCCTCAGGAGTGTGTATGATTCTCTCGTAGAGTACGTATGAAGTTCACATAGCTGCAAATCTATATAAGAATCATACACACTGTGAATCTGGGTATGAGCCTTAATACGTAGCCTCGAAAGTGTGCTAAGAATTTTTTGAAACTTACCGGATACCGAATCTGACGTCAGTGTCCGATCCAGGTCTACCGCAGCATCATCATCAGAATGATACGTTTGTGTCCGATCCACCTTTATGCTTCTGGAAGTAGGTAATCGAATTGAAAAACAACTTCGAAAATATGGCCCTTGGTGTAGACGTCACTTGAATGTTCCTTTACATTCTCACTCTTAATTTGTCAGTTCCAAAACATGAGGAAAAATGAGTTAATGAGAGTTTGGACAAACTCCTTGACAAAAGACTGGACTCAAAAAAATACTCCTCACTCAACCTTCCTCACATTTTATGCATATTTGCGTGATTTAAAACAGTTTTTTGGGCTATCCAAAATTTCAAATCACAAAGAATACCTACTTTTGATACGGTAGATCAATCGATATAGTTTTTCATCTCGTGAATGGATCTTACTGGGTCAGATCTGTTGATGCAATTTTATCAAATCAGTTCACCACTAGGTATAAGTCATGGATTTATCAAGTTATTTCAACTTGGATTAATGTATATTTGAATAGATCAAACCTGATCACTTGAATCAATTAGACCAAAATAATTTACATGTATATTTTGTGCATAAATAAGTGGAATGCAGCCAATCAGTAAAAGGCCAAAACTCTCTTGCAATCTTTGAATAAGTTCATTGTTGCATTGATAGAGATAACGTTTATTATGTTTACTTGGGGGTCTTGGCTTTCTTACTGAATATACAGGAACTGGAACTGAGGTGGAATTTCACTTTTTGAGATTCATTTGCTTGTAGGAAATTTAATTCTCTGCAACTCTCGTTCTTTGCAATTTTGCCTTAGAACGCTTCGCTTTCAAGCTGCACTATTTTGAAGTCTGAGTAGCTTTTTTTACAGTAAAAAAAATGCAAAGATGCAAATTAATCGACACTTCTATAAAAAATTGACTTTCAGCTATTTTAATGAGTTATTCCATCAAATGTTGCCTATCATCAGACGGTAGTAGAATAAAACTTATTATTCAATTTTTTATAAGTTGGGTCCCAATTACCCCCTCTATTTTCACCGTATTACGTAATCATTTTCCAAGAAGTGCACACTTGATACAATTTTCATCTCCGAATGAGTCGAATTATTTTCGATGAAGATAAAATAAATCGGCCATCTTCTATCCAAATGATACGATTTCACAAAATACAAGTCGAACAATGTATAGCTATAGGTACAACGAAGCTATTATTGACATGTTTGGAAAAAGCGCTTCACCTGTTAGGAACGAGAAAAAAAAGGGAATGGAACTCCATTAAAAAGCAACAAGCGAGCTCGCGAGCTTTCGTACGTCACTAATCACAAGTAAATACGCGACAGGATGAAATTACCTCGCAGAATAAAAATTCCGCTTTGAGATGCCTGGAAATTTTTTTTCACTCTTCTACGTTTCGCTCGCCGAGCTGTTTTTTCGGTACAGAAATAAAATAACGTTTCCAATTCTGTTAGGCCCCTCATCGTCGTCGTCGTCGTCATCGTCGACAACGACGAGAAATAACAAGAATTTTCAATTTTTCACGGCAATCAACTACATTATATCGTAATATTCTTAAAAAAGTAATTTCAGAATAAGGCAATTTTCAGACTTTATGAACTAGAAATAATAAATACGACAAGACTTGATAATTTTCGGCCCTAGTATATTGTACGATACGAGATGGTGGAAAAAAGGAGTGGGGAAGAAAACTACGCTATGCTAGAGAATACCGACGAGGGAAAAAAAGAAGAAAAAACCTCTTGTAAAAAAAATACCTCATCAAAAGAACGTCTAAGCAGGGGTACCTATAGTATAGGTAGGTTTCTTCTTTCGAGTAAATGAGGTGATTTCTTGTGAATATGAAAAGATTTCTTCAGCGGCGTGGCGCGGGCGATGGCGGCACAGGCGAAAATCCGCCGCAAAGGATTATTAAGCAACGACTTTGTTGTTGGCAGTCCGCACACCGAGCCACGTTTCACCGTAGGATCTAATATACTCGTACTGTATAGGAGAGCCAGGCAACTCGTCGACTCTCTATCGATAATAAATTGCCAGCTTCCAAAGAAAAATTTACTCCGGCTTCTGTAGGTATCTTTTCTTCCCTTTCAATTAGGCCTTTTCACGTTTTTTTTTCATCTCTTCGCCACCCCTCCACTTTCTCGTTATCTGTTTCGACTTCGACTATACAGTACAGAAAGAGCCTCTCGTTAAATCACTCCATCCCTCTTTGCCATTTCATCATCGTGTGTATCGAGTTATCGCTTACAGGGGGGTTCACCCGGTCTAGATTCAGAATTGGTGGAGATGCTTTCTGTATATAATATAAGTAATACATCTGTGATCAACGCCCCAATATTCTTAATATTCCGTTAGCGCCAAGTACTTATACTCCGAAGTATAAGAAGTTGCCAAGCGAAGGGAGCATTTCCGCTTGTTTCTTTCGATATACCACTCAATCGCCTATCTGATATTTTGGTACGCAACGTGACTCCTGCAGTTTTTTCTATCTCGTTTGGCTCGGTTCGCTTTAACTTGTATTGGGCGATGTTTCGATATGATATTTTATCTCATTCTCGTACCCTTCTCGCATACAGTATCTTTTTATTTTATTCGCCATTTCGTATTATAGTATGACCTGCTCTGATCTCGGCATCAGTGTGTCATCATATATTCCCTATACACTTATCGTTTTGCCGAAAGCGAATTGACAGTTTTACTCGACTGTGTAGTAGGGTCGTCGAAATGTAAGAGTATGTGCTGTGGTGGAAATTGTGTAATGGGTAGGGCCGGAATTTCTCTATGAAGTATGTAGAATCTGTATTGTTTTTTTTTTTTCTAAAATCGATGAATTGAAAAATTAGGATCTGCCCATATTTTTCCATAATTTTCTTTTCGAGCATGAACAATTTTAACGACTATTCTGTCGGTTGAATTACAATGCAATTTGGTTTCAGTCTCGTATGTCTAGGATTTTCCCATAAGAGGTCAAAGTAAGAAGATTGTTGGTATGAAAAAGTTGAAATTTGAGATAATTTTCAAAAATTACATCTTACTCGATTAAATTGTCGTCTTCAGCACCCTTCAACAAGGAAGTCCATTGGAAATCTGAATCATCATTTTCTGAACGCGCATCTTTGGTTCTTTTTGTTCTCAGCTTCATACTTAATAATTATGTTTTGTATCTGAAATGAAAATTTGGTATTTTGTGCCATTGAATACCTTATAGGTATTATGGGGAGAAAATGAAACATTACTTACTCTTTTTTCTGTCTCATACAAGACGTTAAATAGCCTAGTTGCTGCAGGTATAGTAGTTGAAGAAAAAAATGGTCAACATTTTAGTTCGGGCGATGGCGTCTGCAGAATACATTTTAAGCTGCTTATATGTATCTGATATCGTTATTTTTTGGCTGTTGTTTGGAGTTCATCAGTTGTCACATTTTCTCGAGAAGATTTAATTCAATTTAGATAGCCCTTTGGAGGTTCTTTTGGTTTCCATGTTAGGTAAACAAATTGATTTGAAGAGTGTAATGGAGTATCCTGACCAATTGGCCAAATCACCAAAAAGTTGGAGCTTTTTCAAGTGTTTGATTTTCCAAAATGATTTTTCTTTGAAAGCTCAAATTTTTTGCGATTCGGTCAATTGGACAGAGTACCCTATTTACACTCTTCAAAGCTATTTGTTTCTTCAACATGGGAACCTAGAGAACCTCCAAAGGGTTAAGAAACCATCGCTGAAAATTATTTCAAATGAAACACAAATATTCACAATTGAAAAATCTAAAACGGAGGATAATGACATCGTTTTTGGATTAATTCTGCTATAATTAGTTTTTTTGTCAAAATCAATAAACGCCAACTGACGTTTTCCCATACGGCGTCCGTCCACTCAACTGATTCTAGTGAAAAAATTTGCCTGCTTTTTCACCAAATAATGAAATAAGAAATTATGTACCATGGGTTGGCCATCATTTGTTGGAGTAATTTTAACAAATTAACTCATAGGTGGGTCAAGCAGGTAGTCGCGGATAGTGGATCTAACGAACTTCGCCGGCTTTCAAGGAGAGCGGCTTTGCCGTTTCATACCCTGAAAACATCAATAAAAAATGAGTCGCAGTCTCTTGTAAAGTACAAGCACCCAGGATGAATACGATCCACTCAAAAAAAAATTTATTTGAATATAACTCACACAAGTACATACATGATTATTTGGATTTACTCGTAAAAGATATATAATTCTGTGAGATACTATTTTTTCTGTTATGGCTGGTACTTTGACCTCCGAGTGAAAATGAGGTTATTTCCTCCCAAATTTCAATCTGGTGAACTGTAAGACTCCTGTGTGCGGAACCGTTGCTCTTCCACTCTCTTGGTTTTTTTCTTGAGTTTTATTTCGATGTGACGTGACATTTTTTATGGAGATTGAAAGATGAGACGTCAACAAGAAAACGCGACGAAATGAACGCACCTCCAAGGTCTGATTTCTCATCAAGACAAGGTAGTACCAAGCTATCTAAAAGTAGCTTGGTTCATCATTAGTCGAAGGGACACTCAGTAAGCTCAACTGTTCTTTTTTTCTTTTCTGCTGCCATTTCTAGATCAGGGTGGACGCTGCGCTGGTTTTGAAGGCATTTCTAGCCTGCGAAAGGCCCTCGACATGTCCTTGTGTCTTCTCCCTTGGCCCGTAATTTCTCTGTTTTGGGTGAATCAAAACTGGCGAATCATGAATAGTCGGTATTTGGCTTTTTGCGAGTATCTTGGCCGTTGCAGGAATATTTATACCCTCGCTACAAATCAAAGAGACGAGGTCTTCAGATCTCTAGAAAGCCTAAAAGTCGTTTCTAGCAAAAAGAGACTTATTAACTCCGGGCGTCTTCGCATTAACGCCCTTATAACAATCGAAACTGAAGTTTGCAGTTTTCAGGAGCCAGATTCTTAAAACGCTGTCGAAACGAAAATTGGTGCATAATGAACAAATTTTGGGAGGGGAGGACAGGTCAGGTGAGAGAGAGTGCACGTGCACCAGACCCGCAAATTTTTGTCACATAACGACAGGAATGTCGGGGCCTGCGGCTTAAAATTACAAAACTGTAAAAAATTACTTACTGTCGTTATTGGTAAACAATTGAAAAATAGCCTTGTTCCATCATGAAGTTCAGGAGAATTTCAGATTTTTAAATTCGGGCGATCGCGTCTGCAGAATACATTTCAAGCTACTTATGTACTTATATCCGATATCATTATTTTTTGGCAGTTGTTTGGAGTTGAAAACGTACTTGTATACATTTCAAAAAATCATCTTTTTTTGAATAAATTTCAAAAGTGTTGAAAAACTGTTTCGATAGTTTTGATCATTTTTAGGAATAGTCACAAAAAGTGTACTTTCTATTAACCAAAAAATATAAAAATGGAACACTTTTCAGAAAAATGGAATTTGCACTTATCATGAAATTTCAGTTTTTTGAGGAAAAACTCAAAAACTATGCATTTTAGAAAGAAACTAACCGCATTACGCGACGATTGGAAATTTAATTCTTTAAAATTTTGGTCGTATGTAATTTTTTTGTGGAACCCTTAGTTTCGCCTCCAGATCGATTTTAATGAAAACGTACGACTAAAAATGTTTTCTTAACATTGAAATATTTCTTCTTTAAGAACTCCCCCCCCCCCCCCAATATTCCTATGCTAAATGAAGGTATGATTGTTTGATCTTTAAAATGAGGTACTTACTATTCATCCTCTACATTTAATTATAATTTGATGAAAATAAGGAATCAAGTGTTTGAAAAAAATGAAATCGCTTTCCAGTAAAATTTTATTTTTTTGAGATGCAACCTTATTACTTCAAAGGTGCGATTTTAGGTCCAAATTTGAAAAAGTTACCTGCAGTTGTTTTCCTCAATAATTATTTGAAATTTTGGGGCAGGATTCATAATGGTATATTTTTTGAATTCAATCTTATAAAAATCAAAAGTCTTTCTATCAACAAGAAATGGAACTGAAAAATCGGAAAAATTACTTTGTTAAATTGATGCCAAATGTTCAAGGTGAGATCATGTTGATTATGACATCAAACGTTGTTAGTTGAATGTTCTAATTTGCGAGTAGTAGGTAGGTACATTCTACTTGATAAAAATTATTAAAAAAATCAAGAATTGAAAAATCAGCTTCAAGTTGATATTTAAAAGCGAACTTAGCAATAGCCACCAATGCTACCATCAATCAATACGGTGAAAGCAAACGTACCTACAAACTCTCTTGCAATCAGCGAATAGCTGATGGCTTGTTATTTGCAATAGTGCAACTGGTGCTCCGTGGTGTGTACCTATATGTGTTTTTAATTATTTGACTTCATTTTAATAAACGTAGTAGGTACACATTCTACTTTATTAATTATAAAAAAGATCAAGAAATGAGAAATCAGCTTCAAGTTGATATTTAAATGCGAACTTACCAACCAATGCAACCATCAGTCAACATGATGAAAGCAAATGCAAAAACTATCTTGCAGTCAGCGAATAGCTGATGGCTTGTTTTCTTCTTGAATCGAGGCCTTTGACATGTCCGTGTGACGTGTGTCTTCTTCTTTGGCAGAGTATTTGGCTCTTTTGCGGGTGTTTATGGCTGTTTCTGAAATGTAAAAAAAAAGAGAAGATGAAAAATCTACAAGTTTGGAAGAGACTTGTAAATTCCGAGCTTCTCTGTATTAACATGGTTGAAAAAAATCTAAACAGAAGTTTGCAGTTTTCTAATAGTAGAGCCATATTCTCAAGTGATTAATTTTCCAATTGTGGTCACTTCAAAACCTCACAACCGACATCATTACAATAATAATTTTTTTTATCCGAAATGAAACATGAAAATGATAGGTACAATGAAATGATATACAAACGAGAAAAAAAGAAAACAATACTTTCTTCTCTTTAAAGATAAACAACAAAACATTTTTTTAAACCAAATTGGCGTTTTAATAATACAGAAAAACATTTAATAATACCTTACTTATTATTTTATTTGAATTCTACATGACCTATTAGCGCGTTGTAAAATATTGTCATATTATGTAGTATCTACGGGTTTAACATAGACAGAGAGAGCATCCCTGACTATAACTACGATCGCGCCGTCTGTCTTCTTAAACCTCAGACCCTACCCTTTGGAAAATCACTATATAGGAATTTCCATAAGCGGACACTTCAATATCTCCTTCAATATTGAATGCACATTTGCACAACTACATATTTTTGAATCTTAGACCTTACCCTTTCACTTTGTATACCTATACCTACTTACAAAAACACCATTGTTAATCACATTCTATCCAATGGTGAACTGATCGAGAATAATTGTGGTTGTAAATTTCTGGAAAAAATAACCGATTTCTAACATTTTGAGTGACATTGAACCAACTGAATCGTCTGGAAACGTTCTCTCGGGATATTCCCGAAAGCTTTTTCGGGCTCTGTGAAGCTTTTGAATGATAATGGAACAACTGAAACAAGAATTTTGAAGCTCAAGTCTGGTCATCTGGTGCCGAGAATGGAAGCGTTCTTTTTGTTCTTAGCTCCTACTTGATTGTTCTTTGTGTCTAAAATAAAAGTATGGTACATATTTTGTGTCATTGAATACCTTTACCTTCTAGGTATATGGGGGAAAAAATGAAACATTACTGACTGTTTTTTTTTCTGTCTCATACAAGATGTGAGATAGCCTTGTTGTAGTAGGAAGTTAAAGAAAAAGTTCGGGCGATAGCGTCTGCAGAATACATTATAAGCTATTTCAGCTACCTACACACTGCGACAGTGAATATTGCTGGACTTGAAATCTTAAAAAAAAGACAAAAAATAAGTTCAGAAAATACTTGCAAATTGAAGACGTCATAGCAAAAAGGACATATGTGTGAAAGTTGTATTTTGAGAAAAAACTGTTTGAAAGTTTGAGTGCTTGTGAAGTTCAGAAATGTGCATATTTGAACATGGTGACGATTTTATCTTATTTTCCCACTATCTAACTATATGAAATGCTATGCACCATCAGTCTGGAGGAAACTGTGTGTTAGCGGTAAGCGCTCAAACATTTCGAATTATATGTCCTTTTTGAAGCGAAAAATTGGCCAATTTTTTTTTTGATTTAAAAATGTTTTTGAGCAAATTTTTGGATTTAAACCAGGTAAATAATGGTTGATAACACAAAATCGACCATGAGTAACCCATTATCTCTGAAAAAAGATCGATATGTTGAGTAAAAAAAAAAAAAAAAAAAGACAAGTGTTTTGGCCAATTTTTTTTTATTGATTTAAAAATGTTTTTGAGCAAATTTTTGGATTTAAGCCAGGTAAATAATGGTTGACAACACAAAATCGACCATGAGTAACCCATTATCTCTGAAAAAGTAAATTTTTAATCGACTTCGCAGTTTTAAAATGGCGATATCTCACTGGTTTTTCGACTTTGTGAAGTGGGGGTGGTCTCATATGATAGAGGAAGGTCTGAAGAATAACAATATGGATTCGTCTCAAAAAGGACATATGTGTCATATATACCCCTTTTTGTTATGACGTCTTCAATTCCAAGCTGCGTTGTATTAACATCCTTGAAAAAAATCAAAACAGAAAATTACAGTTTTCAAATTGATGAAGCCAGATTCTTGAAACGCTGTCGAAACGAAAAGTGGTCCTTATAAAACAAAATTTGTGAGGGCGAACCGACCCGTGTGAGGGGGTGCAGAGGGTGCACATGAACCGGCAGGGCCATCACATTTTTGTCAGATGACGGTCCAGGAATGTAGGGACCCGCAATTGAAAATTTCAAAACTGTAAAAAAATTACCTACTGCCGTTTTTGGTCAACTCCACAATGTCAAATAATGGTCTTTGTTGGTATAGAAATGTTGAAGAAAATGTCAACATTTTGAAATTCGGGCGATGGCGTCCCTAGAATACACGTTAAGCTGCTCATATCTGATATCGTTATTTTTTTGGCAGTTGTTTGAAGTTAGAAATAGAAACGTATTATCTCTTTTTTTGAATACATTTCATGCACACAAAATGTTGAAACAGTTTCGGTTATACCTACTTAGTTTTGAACACTTTTAGATAGTACGATCGCGCTGTCTCCTTAAACCTCAGACCCTACCCTTTGGTCAACTTTTCAAAGCTGACACCCAGTAGCGGTCACTTTGATAAAAATTGAATAAAAGCTTCTAATTTTATTTTGATGTAAAATCGAACCCAAAGATGGTGTTCTAATGGCAAATCAACATTAAAGAATGTAAAAAAAAGAGTAAATTAAGTGATGAATTTTCCAATTGTGGCCAATTCAAAACCTCAAGACATATCAGTGTACAACTATTACGATCACGCCGTCTCCTTAAACCTCAGCCCATACCCCTTGGAAAATCACTATATTGGACTTTCCATTAGCGGACACGCTTCAATATCTCCCTCAATATTGAATGCACAACTACATCTTCTTGAATCTCAAATCTGAGACCTTATCCTTTCACTTCGTATATTTACAAAAAAAGGCTATAATTTGTTTATCACATTCTATCCAATTGTGAACTGATCAAAAATAATTGTCGTTCTAAACTTTTGGAAAAAATAACCTATTTCTAACATTTTGAGTGACGATGAAACAACTGAAACAAGACGTTTGAATCTGAAGTCGGGTGCAGAAAATGGAAGCGTTCTTTTTGATCTCAACTCTTACTTGATTGTTCTTTGTGTCTAAAATAAAATAAGTTATGGTATTTTGTGTCATTGAATACCTTCTAGGTATTATGAGGAAAAATGAAACATTACTTACTCTTTTTTTTGTCTCATAAAAGACGTTAAATATCCTTGTTCTAATAAGAAGTTGAGAAAAATGTCAACATTTTCAAGTTCGAGCGATGGCGTCTGCAGAATACATTTAAGCTGCTTATATCTGATATCGTTATTTTTTAGCCGTTGTTTGGAGTTGAAAACGCATTTCAAAAAATTCTCTTTTTTTTGAATAAATTTCATACATTATACTTACAAAGTGTTGAAAAATTTGACATTTTAAAGATAGAAATAGAGCCACAAAAATTGTATATTCTATTGCTTGGTACCAAAACAAAGTACGATTAAGTAACAAAGACTGGAAACAGCCATATATTTGACTTTCCATTGGCGGACACTTTAATATCTCCCACAGTATTGTGTGTCCAACTACATTTTCGTGAATCTTGGACCTCATCCTTCTCACTTCGTATGTTTACAAAAACGCTTCTCATGAATATTGGAATTGAATTGTGAACTTATCAAAAATAATATTGTTGTTGTAAACGTCTGGAAAAAATAACTTATTTCTAATATTTTGAGTGATATTGAAACAATTGAAATAAGACTTTTGAATCTCAAGTCTGGTACTGAAAATGGAAGCGTTCTTTTTGTTCTTAGCTCTTACTTGATTTTTCTTTGTGTCAAAAATAAAAATATGGTATTTTGTGTCATTGAATACCAAGGTATTATGGTGAAAAAATGAAACATTACTTACTCTTTTTTTTTGTTTCATAAAATACGTCAGATAGCCTTGCTCTAGGTAAAAGTTGAAAAAAATGTCAACATTTCTAAGTTCGGGCGATTGACGTCTGCAGAATACATTTTAAGCTACTTAGTGCTTATTATCTGATATCAGTTATTTTTTGGCCGTTGTTTGGAGCTGAAAATTAATAATTTCAAAAAATTCTGTTTTTTTGGATACACTTCATACATACGGAATGTTGAAAAACTGTTTAGATAGTTTTGTTGAACATTTTAAAGGTAAAAATAGCACAAAAAGTGTATTTTCTATTGGTTTGTACCAAAACAAAGTACCTACGAGTAAGTAACGAAGTCTGGAAGAAGCCATATATTTGACTTCCACTGTCAGAAACTCTAATATCTCCGACACTTCCAACAGTATTGAGTGCTTAACTACATTTTCTTAAATTATAACTTACCTCTTCACTTCGTATAATTACAAAATCGCTATAATTTCTTTATCATATTCTCATAGATATTGGATCCAATTGTGAGGTGATCAAAAATAATTGTCGTTGTAAACTTTTTGGAAAAAATTACCCATTTCCAACATTTTGAGTAATATTGAAACTATACTGAAACACGACTTTTGAATCTGAAGTCTGGTGCAGAAAATGGAAGGTTTTCTACTGTACTTAAGTACCTACATATGTATTTATTCTTCGGGTGTGACTGGTCATCCGCTAACCTATAAGCGAACCAAAACGTTCAGACGTAATGAATACGTAAATTAATTATATGTAACGCAGTGCTATACATATAACTCACCAAATTGGTAACGACGCATCGAAAACAGTTCAAGACTTTTGATTCTCAAGTTTGGTGCCGAAAATGGAAGCGTTTTTTTTGTTCTTAGTTCCTACTTGATTTTTCTTTGTGTCTAGAATAAAAATATCAAAGATGGTATTTTGTGTCATTGAATACCTTCTAGGTATATTATGGGGAAAAAATGAAACATCACTTACTCTTTTTTTTTTCTGTCTCATAAAAGTCGTCAAGTATCCTTCAGTGGCGAGGCGTGCGTTTTAATACTGGTAGGGAAGCAAAGTTGTAGTGACAATTTTCAAAAAATGAAGTACATACTCAAACTTCCATCCCTTGCAGAAATTCCTTGACAGTTTTTGTTAGTAAAAAATCTGACAGTTTTTTCGTCACCATCTAAGGATGTAAGTTACTGTTAGTCAAATTGTTAGTGATTTGACTGAAAATTACTCATATTTACTTTGTGAATGTAAAAAATGGAAATATATGGCTTGATGATTGAACTTGAGTGCTTCCCTGTAAGCTGCAGTGCTAGAATTGAAGAATTCTTTCCAAAAAAAATTTAAAAAACCTAAAAAATTTTCCACCTGGAGTGGGGATCGAACCCGTGATCTCCAGCACACCACTGTGTTATCCACCTGACTTACCTACTAGACCACTGGAGCTGATGGAAGGATTGGCGTTGAATGCTTTTATATGCACCTTTCAACACTCTGGACTTTGAAAATGTTCTAGTAGAATGATTTCAACTTTTTTTTTATCATTTACCAACATTGTACCACAAGCTGAATTTTGGTATATTGGCATATTTTTATACCCTGAACACGAATCCTGGGTGTACCCCACTTGTCCCTGGCTTTCTGCCCCCATTGTGGATTTTAACCCCCAAATGAGGTTTTTCTCCCGTATCTCCTCAAATTGCGGTTCTAGCCCAAAAATGGAGTCTATAAAAATTGTTCCACGTCAAATTTCCCATCAGATGGCCTACGAACCAACTTCGTCCCCCCGGGGGGGGGGGGGGTGGACCTGCAGTCGATTGAATATAGGGGTTTTTTGAATATGATCCACGATAGCTATGAAGGGTCATGGAAAGAGGTACTTCCCACTGGAATAATTTGAGGTCATAATCCATTTCCTACACTTGTGTGAGGTCAAAATTGTTGTAAAAACACATATTTCATACCTACCTATCAATTATCATGGACTCATATTCAAAAACCCCTTATATTAGATTGACTGCAGGTCCACCTCCCTCAGGGGGACGAAGTTGTTTTATAGATCATCTGATGGTGATAGGAAATTTTTTGTACAACAACTTTCATAGACCCCCCCCCCCCATTTTTGGGGTAGGACTGCAATTTAAGGGGGTAGGGGAAAACCTCATTGGGGGGCTGAAATCACAATTGGGGGAAAGGTCACTAGGAACCGGTGGGACACTAAGGAATAAGGATTCGTGTTTAGGGTGTTAAAATGGACCAGTATACCAAAATTCAGCTTCCCCCTGAGCGTTTTATTATTCGATGCTGATTGACTCTGGGTCCACCTCCCCTTGGGGGGACGAAGTTGGTTCATAGGTCATCTGACGAGAAATTAGACGTAGAACAACTTCTATAGACCTCATTTTTGGGCTAGGACCGCAATTTGAGAAGATATGGGAGAAAAACCTCATTTGGGGGGCTAAGATCCCCCTAATGAAAAAATAAATATCTAAAAATATAAAAAAGTGTCGCAAAAAGCAATAAATAAAATTTTTTGAGTCGTTGTTATTTTGCATTGTGAGCGAGAGTGAGTAATTGTTGGTAATTGTCATCACACTAGAAGTGACTATCAGAAACATTTAGACGCTGTCATGAAACTAACCGTAACTGTAAGTAACTATCAAGTAGCCACCTTGTCTCTGACAAAAACTGTTGGTAACATTTGGAAATCATCAAGAAACTAACTGTTACTGAGTACAACTGTCAGCAATTGATGAAAAACTGTTAATTACTAACAGTTCTTAACAGTAACTGTTATAAAATTGTAAATTACTGTCAGTCATTGTCACAGAATTTCTGCAAGGGATAGCCTATAATTTTTAAATCAAGGTAATTTGTATAACAAAAAAAAGTAACAATTGCACCTCGTCTCATCGCTCTCGATTCGGATCTTACAGAGCTATGAACGCGCGCATGCGCATAAAACGCAGAACCGTAAATATGAATTAGCAAACAACTAGAAGCAACTAGCGAGTTGCTTCCAAAGAATCACCGTTCGACGCTCTAACGCACGCGTTAAGGATGGCAAACATGATTCTTTTTTCCCTTGAAACTGGTTTTTTGGAAGCAATGTACAGTTTGCTTCCAACACACAGATTTATGATTTTTGTAGGTAATAGAAAGGGTGCATCGGATGACATTTGAACAAGATAGTATTTTGGATTGTTTTAAAATATTTTTTCATATTTTATTGTCAATTTGTACTGATATTTTTTAATTAATATAATTTTCTACAACTCGGAAACTTTAAAGGGAAGCATTGCTTCCCTTGCTTCGATGGACGCTTCGCCACTGGTATCCTTGTTCCATCAAGAAGTTTAAGAAAAAAAATGTCAACATTTTCAAGTTTTTAGCGATGGCGTCTGCAGAATACTTACATACATACAAAGTATTGAAAAACTGTTTAGATAAGTAGTTTTGAACATTTTTAAGATAGAAATAGCCACAAAAATTGTATTTTTCTATTGATTTGTACCAAAACAAAATATGAGTAAGTACCTATAAGTAACAAAGACTGGAAGAAGCCATGTACTTATGTATTTGACTTTCCATTGGCGGACATTTTAATATCTACGACATTAATGAGTGCCTAACTATATTTTCTGAAATCTTACGACCCCCTTCACTTTGTATATTCACAAAAACGCTATAATTTCTTCATCTCACTCTCATAGATATATTGGATCCAATTGATGAGCTGATCAAAAATAATTGTTACAGCTCTTGAGAAAGCGTTATTTTTGTTTTCAGCTCCTACTCGATTATTTTTTGTATCCAAAATGAGAATATGGTATTTTGTGCCATTGAATGCTTTCTAGGTATTATGGAGGAAAAAATGAAACATTAAATTACTTACTCTTTTTTTCTGTCTCATAAACAAATTTTCAACAAAAAAATAATACCGAATTATGTTGGCTGTTTTCGTTTTGTTTTGTTTACACTGCATTTTCAACTCGAACCGAACATGTTATCAGCCCATATGCCATAAAGAAGAAATACCTAACTTGTGTTTGGTATTCGTAAAAAACTAAAAATCACGAATTTTTGAATTTATTATTTAAATTTAATTATATGACAGCACAACTATTCATGTCAACTGAATGTATTTTTCGGCCCTGATACTCATTGCTACAAAGATCAAACCTAGAGATGTGCACTTTTCAGAAAAGTAATTTCGGTGAAATGAAAAGTGAAAAGTTCATTGAAAAGTGTGAAAAGTTGTGAAAAGTGTGAAAAGTAAATCGTGTGAGTCTCATTTTAAAGCTCTCCGCAAGAGCTTCAAATTGATGTATTTTTTGCCTATCTAAAACACAAAAAAACAAAATCATTTTTTTCCACGTAATTAATCGAATAGTGGTAGTTTTGAGCTTTTCTAGAGCCTCTAACATTTTTGGGGTTTTCAGTTTTGAAAAAAATGTAGTGAAAAATATCAAAAATGGGTGCTGAATTGCGAAGGTGGAGGAGTGGAGAGAGTGAAACTTGATATTTGACTTCATTAATGAGATCAGTGATCTCTGATGAGTAAATTGATTGGTCACTCGATTTTTTTTTTAGTAAAAACTGAAAAGTGAAGTGAAAAGTAGAAACTTTTCTTTTCAACTTTTCATTGAAAGAAAAGTACTTTTCACTTTTCACTTTTCAGACTGCACATCTCTAATCAAACCAGATTCGTCAAACGACTGACCAAATGTTAGGTACCTATATAGATAGCTGAATACTGGTAGGATGAACAAGACTTTTTATTAATAAAAATACGAGTAGTTTAAATTCAGATTTCTTTTAAAATTGATAATTTTTCAGCAAAATTTTAGAACCATCAACCAATTATGGTGAAAGCAAATGCAAAAACTATTTTGCAATCAGCGATTAGCTGCTGGCTTGTTTTCATCTTTATAGATGTACATATATTAAATTTACATCCTTGTTCGCTCGCTTCGATTTGAAGAGACGAGGTCCTCAGCCCACAGGAAGCTCAACAGCCGTTACTAGCCCCAACCACGTATATCTGTACCTCGCAAATTTTTCTCAGTTTGTTCAGCGACACTGCTACAGTGAATATTGCCGGACATGAATTGTAAAAAAAAGAGAAAATGAAAAATTTTCAAGTTCAAAACAGACTTGTAAATTCCGAGCTTCGCTGTATCAACACCGTTGAAAAAATCAAAACAGAAGTTTGCAGTTTTCAATTAGTGAAGCCAGATTCTTAAGTGATTAATTTTCCAATTGTGGTCGTTGTAAACTTTTGGGAAAAAATATCCTATTTATAACATTTTGAGTGACATTGAAACAACTGAAACAATGCTCCTGAATCTCAAGTCTAGTGTATGGCACCGTGGTAATAGTTGCAAGCTTGATGGACGACAGGAATGTACGTCGGGGCCCGTGGCTCAAAATTACAAAACTATAAAAAGTTACTTACTGCCGTTATTAGTTAACAATTGAAAAATACAATAAATTGTTGCTTGAGTAGGAAGTTCAACTCTCCAAAAGGGTTAAAAAACCATCACTGAAAATTATTGCTATAATTATGTAGTCTGTTTGTCAAAATCAATAAACGCCAACTGACGTTTTCCCATATGGTGTCTGTCCACTAAACTGATTTGAGCGAAAAAATTTACTTGCTTTTTCACCAAAAAACGACAATCGAAAAATACATTTTCCTTACTTCATCAGTAAATTCATAAAGATATCAACATTTTTAAGTTCGGGTGATGGCGTCTGCAGAATCATGGAATATTCAGCTATGAAAATGAGAGTGTTGTGTATTGAATCGAAATTATGATGGCATGTAAAATGTCTTAGGTGGACTTCAGCTCTTGAAATGTCTTTTAAATTCAACTGTTTTTTTGTTTTATTTTTTCGTTTTAGGCTGATCTTGTTTCGTTCAAACGTATTAGGTACGAGACATTTCGAACAATTTTTTCTTAAACAGCTTTCGGGGGGGGGGGGGTGCTGTGACAATAAAAATACCTACGTACACGGTAGGTATACGCTGAAATAGAAGAGTTTTCAAATTTAAACGCAAACAGGCCCACGAAATCAAGTTGTACGAGGTTTTTTTTTTTTGTTTTTATTATTGACTTTTTTGAGTCCAGTGTGTCTTCAACACACAAAGAAAAAACCCCTCTCTGCAAAAAGTATGTATACGTACTTATCTAAGGTGGTGTATAGGATTAGATGCACGTTTTTTTTTCCTTTCGTGTTCTGTGTAGCTTGTAGTAGTTGGATAAAATTTAACTATCGCATCTTATAGACTACACTTTCAGCTATATTTTCCACTATTGACGTTTATAAAGACGTGTAAAAAATCATCAGTCCTACCACACGAAAAAAATTTTTCAGAAAAAAACTCACAGTTTGGTTCAATTAACCTTATCATTAGGTTAAATTGACCAATGAAAACAATACACCAGAGTTCAGTTCACTATTTTTTACACGTTGATAGTGAAAAATATTGTTGAAAGCACACTCTACATGATACAATATTCAAGTTTTATGCAAACCAATCACAAACCACACACTGGACACAAAAAAGTCAATAAAAACCAAAAAAAAACCTCGTACAACTTGATTTCGTCGGCCTGTTTGCGTTTAAATTTGAAAACTCTTCTATTTCGGCGTGTACCGTGTACGTAGGTATTTTTATTGTCACAGTTTTTTCCCCTCACAGTCTTCTTCTTTCACAAAGCATGGTAAAGTTTAGATATAAACCGTACAATCTTTCGTATTTTTTTTTTCACCACCGTAGTTATTATTCTTTTCTCATTTTGTTCATTTTTTTTTCGGCTACGATTACTCGTCTGGTTGTTTTCGTCGTCGTTGTCGTTTTTTTTTCATCGCTGTCTTTTAACGTCTATGTGTGTGTGTTCATAACGAAAAGTACATTTTAACACGAATACGAAAATTACGATTTTAATCTTCGTTAATAAAAAGTTATTCGTTTCAAATGGTAAACTTTTTAAAGTTAGTTTGCCAGATGACGAGAGAAGGGTGGTAGGGCTGAAAGACGCACCGTAAACGACAACAAATAACAGTTTAACTTTCAAACAAGAGAAATAACGTTACCAAATTCGTCTTATACATAGTACGATGAGGAATTTCACCATTTTGCCGCCACCGTTATCGTCGTCGTCGTCGTCGCCTTCATCGTCGTCGTGTTAGACTTGTACAAAATAACGAGTTTTCCTCTTTCTCTCGCTATGTGTTTTTTTTTTTTTTCATTCGCTAATTATTTCACCCTAAAAGAACATCTCGGCTGGAATTTTTCCACCGCGTCAACGCTATTGAAAGATTTCCACGACTAAATTCTCTCTCTCTTTGCGCTCGCGTTTCGTTATAGGTAGTTAGTTAGGTACATGGAACATACCAGGGTGAGAGAAAAGTTGTATTTTTAAACGCCTCGTGCTTCTGCTTGGCTTTTTCGCGTTTTTCCTTTAGCTATGTTTGCTAAATACGCGTTATTGGTAACCCACGAAGTGTACGAGGAATTTTAAACGTGAAAAGGAGAAAATTTCGTGTAGGGTGGAAAAGCTGGCTCTGGCTGAAAAAAAAAGAACAACCTACGCGTTACCCAATGTTACGTTTTAATCAGCAAATTAACTTTTCGCCGTGTACGAAAAATCATCATCGCGCTCTCGCGGTTCATTTTACCAGCGCAGCGTAATTTAACGCGAACGAATGATTTGTACGATAGTTTTAGTACGAGTACAGTGAAGATGGTGAATTTTTTAATGCTTGTTTGTTTGTGTGTGTGTGTTTAAAGAACAGCAGCGGCGGTGTGGAATTAACGAACGGTGAAAATTTAAATATCATTTTCGCGAATCGAGAGTGTACTACGAGTACCTACGCTCGCTGTGTTCATTGTGGAAATTTAATTCCTTCCAGACGAGCATACGTCTTAATCTCTCGTACTCTATCTTCTCGTTCTCTTTCCTTATGCAGTCTGTTGATTATTCTGGCGCAGCGTCGACAGCTACGGCGATGCTGTTCGAACAACATTCGAGTATTGTAATTTATGTCGGTAAATATTTGGAGAAAATCACGAATAGTATATACCGGATCGTCGAAATTGCTTATGAATTTCGCGTCGTGCTGCGGAGAAATAGGTTGAGAGTGGAGAAGAAATTTTCTCATAGAAATGATGGCGTGTCTCGACGTCGTCTTAAGCGTTCGACTTATGTACGTAGGTACTTGGAGACCGAAGAAAATGGATGCGATTTTTTTTCTTTCGTTTGCTAAGTGACGAGGAAATTGATGCAACGAGATTGTGTGCAAAGGGTATCTGAAATTGTCTCGGAGTTTGTGAGCTTTCATTAAGCTCTCGTTTTATGCATTAAATTATCTGTAAAATGCTGAATTCATCTTACCAAAGAGGAAACTTTTGGGGAAGTCCAATATTACGGTGAAGTTCGACTTCACGAGGGGACTTCTGAAATCCGTGATTTTAAGGAGCATGGTCTGAAACCCTGATAATCAGAATTTTGGTGCTTAAACTGATTTTTAGGCAAATTTTTGATAATCTAAAATTCACAGTTTTCGGTCCTTGTGTTTTAAAAAAATTCATTTATTCAGTGAAAATGATGAAAATAAGTCCCGAAGCAAATATGAACTCCCTCGAACCGAATTTCACAATTTGGGGCTATTCCGGAGCCTCCAGCATGATTTTAAATTTCTCCAGAAATGGCGTAGGTAAATTAATTTGGACTATTAAAAATCACGCTGTGGCTTCTTTTCCACCCGATAAACGAGTTAATCCGCATTTCAGTCGATTTCCAGAAAGATATCTCCTATGATTTTTTGAATTTTGAATTTTTGCCCTTATTAAATTAATTGTGGGCTGGTCAAAAAAGCGCACTCGAAATGTCCGCCTGAGTGTCTTAAATGTGGGTAAGCTCGTTGAACCAGTCGAGAAAAGGCCACAATTCGATTTTCAGCGGCCCAAATTAATCCCCGCGTCTTCTAGAAAAATCGAAAATTGCGCTGCAGGCTCCAGAGGGTGACCGGAAGTAACGAAATTTTATTCGTAAGAGTTGGTTTCAGATTCAGGACCAATTTTCATCATTTTTTATTCATAGATAGACGTTTAGAAACAAAACAATTCAAATAACAAGACTTTAAAAAACTTACACATCTCGAAGTTTTTCGCTGATACTTCCGATTAAGGTGGATAACTTTTCCACATCAGTCTCCACATCAACTAGTCTAGGTAAACGACTCGTGCGAATTATGCCGCTGCCGTCGACGGATTCAGAGTATACTTGCGCTCTCCTAGCAGGTAGGGTCATCTCGAATTCTTGAGTTCTAATTCTCTAAATATACCAAGTACAAGTTGTTAGATGTAAATAGAATACTAGTAGCAAACACAACTGTACGTGATCAAAATGAACACAAATATCAAGTACATGTTAATATTGTTAATAGATACTAAATACAAATGAACGTGATCAAAAATTAATGAAGTTTTGCTTTTGGAGAAGGTTTCAAATTTTGAAAATAAAGAAGGGCATCTTGTGAAGAGAAAAAAATTTACAGATTGCATTCTTTCAGCTTGAAATCTTAAAGGGAGATTTTATGTTCTGTAAAATGTTATGTATGTGATGTACTACTGGAATTTCCTTCTAGCCCAGTCAAATAGCGGAGAAAAATAGGTGAACCCAAACATTATTGCGATCAAAGGTTTTTTTTGGTGAATATTGTGTAGGGTGGTGTGCTGAACAACATACTAAAAGTCCTCGCCCCTACCGCTCGAGCTAACCCCACCACAGTGGATCAAAGCCCCCCAAAATCAGTTTTTTGTCAAAAACTTCTAAAATATTGACTTTTGAGTAAAATGAGCTCAGTGGTGATTTTATGTCCTCTCCAATACCTATCAAATGAGCTATCGACCAACTCCCTAGCCCCAAGGGAGGTGGCGCTGCGACCCCTCAAAGCGCCACGATTTTAATAATTTCACAATTTACAACGTAGGACTTGGAACCTGATCTAATTGATTAAATTGAGTCAAACTTGGGGAATGGGATCCTTTTGAGAGCTAGAGTTGACCTCTGGAGTGGGAAGGGTCAAAGTTGAAAATTACCAAAAGGTCATTTTTTTTGGAGGCGCATAATATGACCTCAAATAGATGAAAAGGGTCCAAAATCATATCATTGGTCAGTACTCCCATTGTGATAAACATATTCAAATTTCAGCTTCCTAGGTCATCTCCACCACATTTGAGGCAAAATTAAGGTAGAAACTCCCTATCTTATTGCCCCTGTTTTTGGCTTTTTCCACCTTAAAAAGAGTGGGAATTATATAGGAAGCTGAAATTTGGATATGTTGATCACAATGAGGATAGGGACCAATGATATGGTTTTGGACCCTTTTCATCCATTTGAGGTCATATTATGCTCCTCCAAAAAAATGACCTTCTGGTAATTTTCAACTTTGACCCTCCCCACTCCAGAGGTCAACTATAGCTCTCAAAAGGATCCCATTCCCCAAGTTTTAGTCAATTTAATCAATTAGAACAGGTTCCAAGTCCCAAGTCATGAAATTTCAAAATATTAAAATAAAATTATGTCACTTTGAGGGGTCGTAGCGCCACCTCCCTTGGGGTAGAGAATTGGTTGACAGCTCATTTGATAGGTATTAGAGAGGAGATGAAATTATCACTAAGATCATTTTACTCGAAAGTTGATATTTCAGAAAATTTTGACAAAAAACTGATTTTGGAGGGCTTTGATCCACTGTTGAGGGGGGAGGGGGTTAGCTCGTGGTGTAGGGGCGGGGACTTTTAGTATGTTGTTCAGCATACCACCCGCCTACACGGTATTCACCAAAAAAACCTTCGATCGCAATTATGTTTGGGTCAAATTGAATTTTGACTGGACTATATCATGAATCGAGCCAATAGGTACAGGTTACTGTAGGTTGATTTGATTTGGTATACATTTCAAGTAGATGATCATTTTCTCGGTAGTTTTTTTGCGAAATTTTGAATGTATGGGCGCGATGTAGAATTGCAATTCTTTCGCATTGGAATTTGGTATACACTGAATGTAGTTCTTAAATGGTTGTTGTCCGTCCATAATACTGAATATTTTGGTGTGGAAGAATATTTGCATGAAAACTATTCTCAATTACGTGTCGATGCATGCATTTTAAACAAATTGACGTTTTCTGCACTCACTTGCGTTTCTTATTGGGTCGCCGAACTCCGTATAATGGAGTCGCATCATCTTTATGCCGATTACGAAAATGTTTGTGGTACGCTGACATGGATGCTGACAATTGTACTTGCTTTACCTGGTCTGTTGTGGTCCGTTTGAATTTCTCCAGAAGTAACCGAAATTAAATTGGATTAGGTATTAAAAATCATATGCTGTGGTTTTTTTTTTGCCCTGATAAAACGATTTAATCCGCATTTCTGCCGATTTCCAGGAAGATAAATTATTTCCAGTGCTTTATTTTGAATTTTTTCCCCTTATTAAATTGATTTTGCGTTGGTCAAAAAAACACACTCGAAGTGTCCGCCTGAAAATTATCTTAAATGTGGGTAAGCTCGTTGAACAAGTCAAGAATACGCCACAAGTTGATTTTCAGCTTCCCAAATTAATTCCCGCGTCTTCTGGAGAAATCTAAAACCGAGCTGCAAGCTTCGGAGTGACCGGAAGTAATGAAATTTTATTCGAAGCGTTGCTGTTTCAGATTCAGGACCGATTTTCGTAATTTTTTATGCATAAATATGCATTTTAAGAATGAAAAACAATAACACTAGTCACTGAAACTGGTCAACTTTGGATTTTCAAAAATTTGATCTAAAACAAAGACTCTTATTTTTTACTTGTAGGAATTTCATGCCACTTTTTCAATGTCTTTTTCATTTGCTCTTGCATTGGGTTTCGATTAGTTATTGATGCGTGATGTCATTTATCTAGTCAGACTCTTAGTCCTGACTCAAATGAGTAAATTTCGAGTAATATTGAATCTGATCACAAAATAGATATATGCCTGTACCTAATCACATGATAAAGAAAAAAAACTAACTCCAATTGTATTTTACTTTGTTTTAGGTGAGTTCAAATTTCCATCGTAAAGAGTAATAAAATATAGAACATGCGCCCTCATGTATTGAAATACGAGTAAGTAAGTCATTCGATGATCTATACTCGCTTTAGTTGACGGAACGAGGCGATTATCATTCATGCTTCAAACCTTTTAGCGTATTTCTTGATCATTTTATTGACGTTTAATAATTGATATTTTGAACTCGAGTGTTTTTTAAGTATACTTACTTTTCTCGCTGAAATTGGATATGATTTTTAAACCTTAGGTAAAGAACTCAAATTTTCTCGTTTTTACTTGTATTGAGCTTCAAGTGATTGGAGATGTGGTAATTTGTGTATGTACTTTTCCGCATTTCCAATGTTTAATGGTTTCTCAAAATGACACATGTCAAGTTCCAAAATCTTAATTTTGGATTCAACAACTCTATGAATCTGAGGATTTATCTAGAGCATTGAATTTTCAAGAGGTTGGAAACTTGACTGAAAACCGCGAATGAAAATTATTAACTTACTTTTGCTCTACGTGGGACACAATCTCGCTCAGTTAACTACCGGAAATCGATTTTGTTTTCGTGGCGGGATACTACCCTCTTCTTTTTTCGGGACGGTGCGATCCTGTTCTGGGGCGGAGACTTTTATTATACATAAATGTAGTAGCGTGGATCCCGGAGAAAAACGTGTTGAAAGATTTTGACCATATTCTGTGGAAACCTTCGTCGTTCATTTTGAGTTTAACTTCGCTAAAAAAAAATTTAGCTCTAGAAGTGCCCATGGAGGAGAGATATATTAGGTTCTCAAAGAGGGAACATTTTCGGAAAAAATCGTGGATTTTTCGCTTTAGCCTCTCTGAACGTGTCTTGGGAAAAATGGCTTAGTTTTAAATGATTCATGAACTGCAGTCTTCCGAATTAAATCTTTATCCGAATTACCTACTGAACAAGGTAGATTTTCTGGTTCTGGTGATTTTAAATGTTTCGAAATCGCCGAAGTATTTTTTCTCACAAAGTATTTTTTTGACGCTTCTTATGCCTACTCCACACACTTGGTGCACCAGGTCAATAATTTCGTATTCAAATTTTTCTGGGTTTTCGCGTTTCACTTGGCAGTAAGTGTTATAAACCAGTGTTTTTTCCTCTTTTAAAATGGGTTTACCTTTTTTATGCTTGATTGTGACGAGTTCTGCAGCACTTGATGACTCGGGAAATTCACTCGAATTCGCAATAGAATCACTCATTTTAAATATTATAATACATTAATTTAAAATTTTATTTTCAATCAAAATTCCAAAAACTAATTTAAAAAATGTAAAAATTGTAATTGATAAGTACTTGATCATATTATTTAAATTATTATAATACTTGAAACATTTTTACTTAAAAGACTATAGACGATAGATACGGCGTCTTCGGTGTTAATTACGTTGTCTTTTCTCCTTTCTTCTCCTTGAATTGTTGGAGAATTTTTATTTTTGCACATCGTAATTAATAATTATCCAATAGGACTTTAAAATCCTGATTCTAGTCGGTCGGGCGAAAAAAAAATGTGTGTGGTGTACGTGGACTTTATAATGTTGCTAGGTCGTCTAACCGAATGGCACACATATACAGTTACCTTACAACGAACCAATAAAACAATAGAAAAGACACAGATAGCAACTCTTCCATTGCTGGATGGTTAGTTACTCTGGGGAGGTAGGCAGTTATCTCTCCCAAAGCCATCATTCTCTTGTCCTGAGGCAGAAAAGGGACGACGAAGAGTCTATGCAATGCGATCAAAAATTCAAAGTCGACTTACTGTAAAATTTAAAATATTACTCACCATGGCTTATTTTTGAAATTTTCTAGCGAGTAGACAGCTAACCTCGAGAATGTAAAAGGGTGAAAAAATCCATATACTTACTTCTCTATCCGATGGCGGAGCCACAACAGCTGACTGAGGGCCTGCGACAATAGCTGGAACGATAGCTGGCACCTCTACGACAGGATCCTGAAAATTGACGATTTTACTCTGGCATTCGTAGAAGTATTTTCTACAATAGCAGTTCTTAGAAACGCATCCTCCGCTGAGGTTAAGAAAACAATTGGATGCAATAGGTTTTCACCTGATCTGATGCGTTTGAACACATCAGTGTAGTCCTTCAAATCATCGTTTTTGAGGAAAACGTAAATGAGTGGAAACTCCTAAAAAAAAATAACTACTCACGATGTAATGTTGTGACGAGAAAATTACCAAAATACGTTTTACTGAATCACATTGAAATTCCTCATAAGTTTTGCGAAAAACCGGACTCTTTGGGGATAGGTAAGGATTTCACTTTACCGCCAGTAATTTTTGATCCAGAACAGCGAGTGCTTGTTTTGTATCGTCATCGTCAATATTCATTGAAGAATTCGCACCAACCATAGAGGGTAATAGGATTTGAGAGATTGGTTAAATTCACCTCCCTCAATAATTCTTTAGATATTTTTGTTGCTGGTAGGTACCTTTACAATTTTTGGGTTTTCAGGGTTCTACTGAGCTGTTGAAAATTAGCCCAACGCTTATTTTTGTGTAAATTCGTGTTTTGAGACTTTTCCTTCTCAAATTGTAGGTAAGGTACCTACTTCGCAATTGAGCCAAAACATCGAAAGATATCATTTCTGATGCTTAGGAAATATTTCGGAATACAGTGGTGCAAATTTTTCGGTCATTATGGTCAATTTCAGAAAACCACAACTGTAATTTTTTTTGATACTTTTCTCGAGTTTTTAAAATTGGCAATAATGACCCATAACATTGGTACCACTGTATGTATTCCAAAGCATTTCACCTATTTGCAGAAATGATTCTTTACGTCTTGATTTAGCATAATTGATGCAAAAAATTTTCGGAAGATAAAATTTTTGAAGCTCAAATTTACTCAAAAATATTGCTATTTGCGATTTTTTAACCACTCAGTAGTAGTTCAACAGTGGACTCGGATTTTGAGGGCAATGGTCCAAGTCGACGCAGAATCTCAAATACTATCATTTGGACCGGAGTCATTTTTCCGTAACGGGTTAGGTATAGGGGATTGCGAGAAAAATTACAATTTTATCGACATGGGTCCCCTCTTTGAGAACCCTCATCTCCCCTCCCGAGGCATCTCCGGAGCTAAAATTTTTCTGGGTCAAGTTCGATTCAAATTGAAGGTCTCCACTGAATTTGGTTATAATCCTTCAACAAATTTTTTTGTGGTCTATTCCAAGATACGTTATCTTTTTTTCAGACTACCCTTTTTTTTTTTTTTGTTCTACACAAATAATTCTAATGCATACCAAAAGTAGGAATACATCTTACCATTGACTATTTTGTGTTTCCTAGCTTCCCATTGTGAGGATGCACGTACGGTTCGGACTTTTGAATTTTGATTGCCTTCTCACAAAGTGCGTTGTCGCAACGTAAGCGACCAACGCGCGCATTCTGAGACGCCTCAGCTCGTTTTACGTAATCGAAAAAACAGACACCTACTTCGGAACGGTGTTTTAAGACAAAACTAACGTTAAAGTGCGAGTGGTCGTCGAGCACATTCATTACGTAAGGTAGTTATTTTTTATTGAAAAATTGAAAATAGAAAGAGAAAAGTAAAAAGTACCTATGCACTCAATTGCTATCCGATTGAATGTTTTTCCAGGGAAAAGTTTAGGTGATTTTGATTGTTGAGGATAAATTGAATTAAACAATTTATTTTTTGGAGGCGAGGGATCACACATTATGTGCACTCCTTGTATTATAATTTGAGTAATGAGTATGTTCAAAAAGTCACCACGAACCACGATTTGGTTACTCGATTCTGCGAGATTTACTCGCAATTTTATGAAGAAAATCATCTTCGATTAACTTTAGAAACCAAACATAAACAACAGGCCTCGGAACTCGTCGACAGCTCGTCTTGTGTTATTTGTGTAAGCAGCACGAACTGCTACATTGGGCCATTATATGCACCATGAGAATGGAGAAGGCATTTGAGGAGAGTAATTTGCTGTACATGGTGATGAGGTAGTTGCGTTTGGTAACCCTGCTCTAATTTATACACGCCGTTAAACGGCTGACAGGTAGAAAAAGCTCGGCAGCTTGAGAGACTGGGTTGGGAATATAGGCGAAAAGGGCGGCGAATTATAAAGAGAATGAGAGATTCAGTCGAATACAACACCATACTACTACTACCTACTACTACATGTGCAGCATACTGCATACTCTAACGCCAACTGTAGGTAGTTGTATGTATTCGACAAACGTTTATTACATGTTAAAATGTTAATCGTCGGTAAAATGTAAATATGTCACACGCAACTGCGCGCCTGCCGCTCACGAGTTATACCATACCTACGACGACGAGCCGGGTCCAATGTGTTTAAATTAATAACCCGATGTTTATCTGCGTAATTATAAAACGAGAGAAGAGAACCGGTGGGCGTAATTGATGTTTTCGCACTTATCTTCGGTAATTTTACTATACTATTACTCGTTTTGCTTCGCGTCGCCTTATGTACGTGTGGGTACAGTTGTACTCGAGTCTTTGGGTGTTTAAAATTAACGTATTAAATATTAATAACTAAATATACTTACTTGCTTACTACAATGTTTCTGTGTAAGAAATATAGTAACCAATATTCGAGTACTAGCTTTGTAAATGTGAATTAGACACTTTTTTTCTGTTAACTAACCTTTTTCTAGCTAAATGATCGACATTATCAGTAATAGCGCCACTACTGGTGCACCCACGAACACCCATCAGCAGCAACACCAGCAGCAATACAGAAGGGGTTCTAAATCAACACTAATTACTCTCCACGATAGTATTCGGTGTTCTCTTTTTCATTTCCTTTGCTCGGTTTACTAAATTCATCACCTTTCTCCGTCGAACGCAACGCAATGTACAGAAAATCGTGTGTAGATGGGATTTTGAATAGAGCCTTTAATTCACTCATTGAAAACGTTTCTGGTTTACGATTCACGTTAACTCTCCGCCCACCTCACCTCTTGCTGTCCTACGTAACGTAGGTTAGGTAGGTACCTACTGTACCTTGTAATAGCATTGCAGCCTTTTCCATGGCGATGGCGTGTAAATGAAAAGCGCAACCAGCGGCAGAAATATGGAGAAAAAAACCCCTTCGAGTACCCGGAAACCAAAATCTAATACCTTTGTATAGAGCGAATGTTACTGGTTAACAAGGTCTTTAACGAACGATTGAATTTCATAAAACGATTAATAATTCGCCTTTTGCGCACCGCTCGACTCGTTCGTCGCGTACAGAGGTGCACCGTGCGCTTACTTAACTACTCTCATTTACAGACACACATGGAAACCTGATAAATGCTCGGGATTGATGATCACGAAAAACTCGTCGTCGTAGGGGTGAGTTTTTCTCTTTTTGCTCACCTCTAGTGAAACCACTTCGATTGTATTTCACCTAGGTCATGTTTTATGAGACCGATCGAGTTGCTGAAAATACGAGTATGAAGTGTATCGTTTATGTGGACAAAATGGTGGAAAATTTCGCAATTTTATATTGAAGTTGAAGAATTGGTGAAGTATTCAGAAACCGCCCCCGGGGGGGGGGTAGAAGAATCCCACGGGAATTTTTAAAAATGATAATAGTGAATAGTGCATCGTCTTAAAGTATAGTGATTGATATTATCGATGTCTGCTTTGATAGCGTATAAAAACTCGAAATATTACAAATGAGGAGGTGGATAGCAAAACGCAATAACTCCAAAATTACGAAAATTGAGTTTGATATCTATCCTTATGTAAAATTCAACGGGGAATCCATTCCCGGTGTCAGATTTTGTCCATCAGTTGAATATCATAGCGCAATCGAGGAAAACAAGTCTGATTTTAGAGCTAAATGCATTGAAAAATGAGATTTTGTTTGCAAAACGCAATAACTCCACTACTTTTTATACATTTCAGTTGCGCAGATGTGGTAACACTGTTTTTTTTCATCGGGTGGGTACTGAAAATCGTTGGGTAGGAGTTACTTAAAAAAATGGTGCTTTCGTTGCCACTCTCTGAATGCCATATCACACACAGGAATTGTTTGAATTTCACATTCCAGTTTTTTAATTGTTTTTTATCGAAAATTCTCGATTAAACATCAATTTTTTCAAATAAAAAATACGTTTTTTTTGCAGAAAAACACCAAAAAAAAAATTTTGCGTTCAAAACGCAATAACTTTTTTTTCTTTTCCTCACTGTGCTTACCCAGGTGACCGAAATTTTGAAATTGAGTGGAAATTTTATTTGTGGCACCTTCCCCTTTCATTTGACACCAATTTCGGAACTCGACCCCCCACCCTTCCCCTCCTGACAATTTTTCCTAATTTCCCAAAAAAACCAAAAATGGAGTTATTGCGTTTTGCTATCCACCTCCTCAAATGATCTGCACCATATTTGATGCATAGGTAGTTACTTAGTTAGGTACATCTAATGAGGTTCATCTTTTGTATTCTTAAACTGTGAAAAGCAATTGCGACAGCGACGATGTTTTTTGGTGAATATTTTATTTTTTTATTTTGTTAGGTACCTTCGACTAATTCGAGCTCTTGAAATACAAAGTCGATTAATTTGGTGTCTAGCCCAAAAAGTTATTTGATTGTTTGTAGAACTTGCGTTTCTTCGGATAATCTCCGATGAGATTCTTGATTCTTGAACAAGTTTCATAATCTGTCTCAAATTGTTGACCAGCAATCAAATGAGAAAAATCATCCTTCGCCGCATAGTTGTTTTTTAAATTTTGGGATGGCTGGTGTTGAACTTTTCAGTGATCGCGGAGTTGACGGTTCTTTTGAACAACGCTGCATTAGCTCCTTCAGCTCAGAAGAGTTTGAAATTATGCCGAACTCAGAAAAAAAAATTACATACTAATTTCTTGAAAAAAATCGTGGTTTTTTGCTCGAAACTGTTTTTTTGGGAAATGCTTCAGAGATGTCTTGAGATTCGGCGTCGACCTAGGCTACTTCCATCAAAATTCAACAGTGATCCGACCTTTAGAATTCTACTGAGCGGTTGAAAATTTGCTGATCCCGTATTTTTGGTAAAATTCTTTTTATACTAGTAAAAATGTTCTATCTTCTAATATTTCGCATTAATTAGTCGAAAAATATCATTTATGAACCCGAATAAAATATTTTGAAACGCATGTTTTGCCAATTTTTTGGTAATTTTTGTCAAATTCAAAAACCCTTGAAAAATTGGTCAATTTTTTTGCTACTTGTCTCAATTTTTTAAACATTGCGATAATTATGACCAAAGAATTAATAAAAATAGTACTTACCTAAAAAAAATTTACCTATTGATTTTTGCTTTTTTTTGAAATTGACGGACCTTAAAATTGGCACCACTGCGTTCCAAAATATTTTACTAGTTTAGAAAATATGATATCTGTCGTAATTAACGCGAAATATTACAGAGAAAAATACCAAAATACTAATTCATCCCCCAAAAAAAGAACGATTAGTAAATTTTTAACCGTTCAGTAGAACCCTAATAGTGGTCCAAGATTTCGATGGGAATTACCTAGGTCGTCGTAGAATCTCAAGTACTTTTTTCCCAAAACAAGTTGGGTAAAGGCTAGAGCGAAAAAGCTACGATTTTTTCAAAAATTTCCCCTCTGAGGACCTGTATTTCCTCTCTAGAGGCACCTCCAGACCTGAAAACTTTTCTGGGTAACATTGAACTAAGTTGAAGGTTTTCACTCAATTTGGTCAAAATATTCCGACGTTTTTTTTTCTTTTGCAAACCACCTTTAAGTAGGTACTTATAGTTTTGGAAAAAAAAATTGAAAAATTGAAAAGCAGTCGAGTTTCTGTATGATTTGAATTGTAAATGATTTGAACCATGGACAGTGGACACTCTTGATATAACTGAGTAGGTACTAGGTAGTACATATATATAGTTCACTCTAGAACAGGCCGACGGATCGGCGATACAAAGTGTCCGCGGGAGGGGGGTTGGTTAATCTAACGTTGGGTTGTGTTTTCAACTTGACAAGGTGCGGGAGGGGGGTTGGTTAATCTAACGTAGGGTTGTGTTTTCAACTTGACAAGGTGTTCTAAAGTTATTTGATGAATTCAATTTCTCGAATTTTCGCAAATTCTTGTAAGCTCAAATTTGGCTCATGATGAATTGTCAGATTTCATTTATAAAATGGGATTTCTCAACTTCTTAACGTTTTTGTGGAAATTCCCGCCCAGATGTGTACTTGAAAACATGAGTTTTTTTTTTAGGAACTTCGCATTGAGCTTTTTAAAAAAAAATTTCTGAAACTGAATATCAGAGAATCCGTAAAATTCTCTGGCCATAGTGAAAACTTCATTCAAAAACAATTTGCGATGAGCGATAGCTTTCTCGCAATCAGTATATCAAAGTGACAAACGAATGATCATTTTGTTAAGAAAAAGTTACTGGCAGTTGATTTCTCGTCAATGATGATTTGAAATTTTAGAGCGGGATTCATAAAAAAAATTGCATGGTACTCGTACAATAAAAGGAAGTGGAACTGAAAAATCAGAATTCTTTTTTAATTGATGCTACATGTCCAAGTTGAGATTACGTTGATTATTCCATCTAAAGTTGTTTAGTTGAATGTTCTAATTTACGAGAGACTTTTTCGACTTTATTTTTTTATAATAGGTAGGTAGTAGTAGTTACATTCTACTTTATAAATTATTTAAAAGATCAAGAAATGAGAAATCAGCTGCAAGTTGATATTTAAAATCGAACTTAGCAACCAATGCAACCATTAACCAATAAGTATGATGAAAGCAAATGCAAAAACTATCTTGCAATCATTTCAGGCTGGTGATATGAAAAGCCTAGAAAAGTGATAAACTCTTGATTGAATATATGTACTTGCTAAATGGTTTGAAGCGCATAAATTAACACCAAATCTCAATAAAACGAGTATTGTCCATTATCCGTTTAGAGAGGTTGTTCCAGATCTGAGTGGTAGTTGCTTCCTGCATGAATATTGAATGTGGAGGTGTTAGTTGCCACTGTAGCCCAATCAATCAGGTTGAAACTGTGAAATATCTGGGAGTTGTCCTGGATTCAAAATTGATGTAGGGGGAACATACTCGAGTTTTGCAGTCAAAATTAAGAAAATTAAATGGGTTGATTTACTATTTAGCTGGATTTTTTTCCTCTTTCCATATGAAAAAAATTTATTATGCACTGTTCCAACTCAGTTTTGAGGTATGGGATTTTAGCATGGGGGCGAGCTGCGCAACAGTACCTTGAGCCAATTAGACGACTGCAGAAGCACGCAATCAGAAATGTAACCGGTTTGGAAAGAAGAGATTCAACTGTTGAGGCATTCAAAAATTTGAAAATCTTGAATCTTGATCAAATTTATGTGCAGGTGTCGGCAGTATATGTGCATGAGAACAGAGATGCTTTTGGGGTTGGTACATTGAGGAGGGAGGGGCTGCGAAGTGCTGGCTTAGGGCCAGACCTCCGCTCATGGAAACAACAAGAGCAAATTTATGCAGATTCTGGTCTGATATTTTTCTATGTTTGTGTGTCCTGTAAAGGACAAGGAACCACGACGACGACGACGTCAGTTACGTAACCTATCGATACTCGTATATTATTGTATGTTATAGAGAAAGCCCCGCCGTTCGCGTCTTGGACGCATTGGTGTGTGGATATTTTAGTATTTGCAATTTGCATGTAAAAGAAAAAAGGAAATATACCTCTGATCTTGTTATCGCGAGTTAAAGGAACCAAGTAAAGAGGATCGATCGAACGATCCTTGACGGAGCGTCCGATCGTCATAAGAATTTTACAGGTTCACCTTGACCATATGGAGGGGTGGTTATATGAATCCCTCCCTAGAGGGGAAGCTACGTTATAACCACCAGAGGGGCAATTATGACGATTACCACCTCAGGCGGTTAGGCCATACTTGTTTATCACAATCTTTAATCATTTCTTTGATTTCAACGTTTTTAACACATACCTACATGTACGTGTACTTTTCCAATTCTGCGATTTTTTTTTAGCGTCTGATGCTGTAATAAGAACTAAAACAAAACAGGATTTTCATTGCAATAGATTGAATAATTCCGAACATATCGCGAACCTTCTTCTCCTGCTCTCATTATGGGACAAAATGCATTCTTTTCCTGTTTATTTTTTGGGCACCAAATATGAAAAATTCCGCACCTCAGTGCTTCGTGTCATTTCTACACTTGATAAAAAACATCTCGAAACAAAAATTGAGCAAAATCACTCTATCAGTATAGAAATTGACCAGCATTTTATTTCAAAAAGTTCTTCTCAAAATTCTTCCTTCTCCGCCTAAAGAATTCGTTTGTTTGGTAACACACCGACAAGTATGTGTTATTGAATTCACCTGTACACCAATACCAACCACCGAGTAACCGAATTTTCGGGGTTATTAGCAGGAAGAGAGTGGTGTGAAAATGGTGAAAAATACCAAAACGCCGTAAATATTTTATGTAGATGGTATAAAAATGGCGTAGGTATGATGCTGAAGGCATCGTGCGCATGTTTTTTTATAGCTGGTCAGTGTCTGAAATATTTATCATTTCGGTGATTTATTCGTGAAAACACGTTGACTCTTTTGTGTAGCTCTCTTTTATGTGTCTTGGGCCTTTGAGAAAATAAAAGAACCTGTGTAAGTTATAGGATACGTTTCTTCCTACTAGTGGTAAGTAATTATTGATATCATCATTTAGCTGGCATTCGAATGTGTACCTAATTCGTTTTCCATTAGATGGTATTTTTTGAGGAAATTTTCTCGAAATGCCCATTTACAAAAATACCCCCCCCCCCCTCTTCGAGAATAAAAATCTCAGATAATTCAATCCATTCAAACTTGTAGTATTCAAGCTGATGAAACTTTCTTGTATCAAAAAAATCGCAAACTCATCCCTACCCTGTTTTTTGCTATCAGTTTTCCTGTCTCCTCGCTGTTGAAGTTATGCTAAAGGGTAATTTTTTTGGTTACCCAATTTTCGCATTTGTTTGTGTAAGGTCAAGTCGCCAATCCAACCTTTCAAAAAATTACTTGCTCAAACGACAGTTTTGAATCAATTTGTGTGATGCTGAGGTTCTATGTATTTGTTCATTTCTGAAGCTTTGTTTTCAAAGTCAACGATGAAAAGGGGGATCAATTAGAGTTACTTTTTGTGAGATAATTCCACAATCAACGTTTATTATCGATCTATTAAAAAAAGTTAGGGTAGGCATGTTGTCGACTCGGGTTCATCTTGAAAACTCACCCTACGCATTAAACTGATCCGCGATGTGTATTTTGTAACGCTTCGCAATTACATAGTATCGATCGGTCTCGAATGAACAGCTTTATCGCCCTCATATAGTATATAGAGTATAGTTAAACCGATGAAGCCAAAGAAAGACTTAATACAAGATCAAATTACCGCGCCCATTCCTTGTCTGTGCTATGCCCATAGTCTAATAGTCGTTCACACTCACACATACGAGGCGACATCTCGAAGAAAGTACGTATGTATTGAGGTGCTTAACTCAGCTACTTTAATATCGTTCGCGAACAGGCTTAAACATCTGCAATAATTTCCGCTCGAATGGAAATAAATAAGAAATGGCCATGCGCCAAACACTATAATATAATAAAATACCTACTACAATATAGTGTAAAGGTATAAAGTAATAGGTATGTAGTAGTTTCTTAAGTAGAGTACTATAGAGAGATAGTACGTAGACGAATATTAGGACCCGATTTTCATTACCCAACGTTTTAACCAACTGACTATTCTATTCTACTGTCGTGTTATTGAATTACCTGCTCGGTGTGCCGATTCGAAGACGACTTCTGAGAGATGCCGAATTACCTCTGTTTCTCTCGGCGACATGATTTTCTTATATTATTCGCCCTCTTATATAATGCGACAAGAATTAAGCAAAAGCGGTACAGCAAAATGCGTAGTTGATGTTTCATTATTATTATTACGATTATTAATTATCACGTCAAAGTATATTTACGCCGATTTCAAACTTTTCGCAAAGGTTTTCTCTCTTTGAACGTTCGTTATTCGTCGTGTGTTATTTTATCGTCGTCGTCTTCGTCGTAGCAGATGAAGAACTTGTGACTGGAAATTTCAACACGCTAGCATCAAAGCTTCTCCGGTATATTTATTTTTAAAAAAATACAAAATTTTCAGTCGCCAACCCTTTCTAAGCGGTCGAAGAGGTGAAGAAAGGGAGCAGACTGGTGAAAAATAACGAGAATTGAGATCATGTTTCAAAATGAGCGAAAATATCGTCTGTAATGAAGGACTCGTGACGAAGAACGATGAAAAATAACGACTCGATTGTACGAGGTATTATGACAAAATTATGACGAAGGAATGGGAGAAAAAAGCGAAAAGCAAATTTCGATAAATTTTCATATTACAGCGAAGTGAATATTGGTATCGTGTTGCTGCGCTAAAGAACATTATCAATTGTTTTTATCATTGGGGTTTTGTTCTTGGAAGCAAAATATGTAGTGTGATTTGTCGTATCAAGGTGTATATGAATTTTACTTTCTGGGTAAATTTTTCTATAATTTGTGATTTGTGGGTTATTTTTCCATTTAGAGAAGGGGGGTTTCAAGATGTTAATTTAACCTTAGGTATATATGTATTTTAGGGTGGAAATCGGAAACGAAATCTCGAAAAGTGCGAATCAACAGCTGCATTTGAGCCTCATAAATGCGTTTTTTCTTCCTCATGTCGGAGTAAACTTCTAACAGGATTACTGAAAAGATTGTTTTCGAATTGGGGCTCTGAAAATGATTCAAGTTTCTAAAAGTTGATGGATTTTATGAAAAAATAAGTATTTACGATCTGCCAATAATGGGATTTTTACCCACTTATTATCGTCATTATTTTTTCCAAAGTTTTGGAACTACAAAACGTGATAGGTTCCTGAAAAAAGTAGTGGGTAATTTGCATCTCTTTGTTTACAATTTTTTGAAAATATAATATTTTGAATTTAATATTATAAAGATCAGGTAGATACAGGGCTGGCACTTTTTCATTTTCCCGCCCGGTGCAAACTCTAAATGTTCATAATTTGGTGAAAAGTGTGAATCACTTTTGTAAGGGGGGGGGGGGGGTAAACAAAAAGCACAAAAATCTTGTAGACGATTAGCTGTGATGAAAGGAAAGAGGTGAGATTGCAGCAGTACCACTGCGTTTTTTATACAAACACCTGAGCATGGAAAGAAAACTGAAAATGTTTCTATTGTTTTGATTTTTCAAATTCTGATATGGATTGAACAAAATTTCGAATTGAACTTCAGAATTTCTTTTGAGCTGAAAAAAATCGATTGATCCCTTAATTTTTAATGAATTTTTGATATTTAATACAAAATATAGCTTCAAACTCCCCATCTTCCAAAATTGGTTTTTGAGATCGGCCCAATTTTTTCACAACTTTCTCAAGTACGCATGAGGGACGTTTCAAAAATATAAAAAATTACATAATAGATCAGATTTCATTCAACAGAATTTTCCAAGTTCGAAAAAATTCAATAGGCAGGAACTCAGGGTCAATTTTCAACAAGAATAAAATTGAATGATTTTTAAAAGAAGAGAATGATGAAAACTGGAACTCCGAAAAAATATTGTGAGCTACCTTTAACTATGTATGTAATCAAAAAAGTATAATTTGAATTCGAATCATCATATCAGTTTTGGCATTTTTTTGGGGAAGGGGGTTTGTATAAAAACTTGTGTATTTCTTTTACACAAAGGACCTCATTTTCTGAGTAATCTCCCACTCCTTTCATCGCCAATTTTTCGTAAAAATTCAAGATATTATTTTTCTTTTTACCTACTACTTCTTTACATGACAGAGTGGTCAGCTATGCAATCTATGCAACAGAAATAAAACTTCCATTTTTTTTAAAAATTGAAATAATTTCAATTTGAGGGGTGAATTTTGATTTATTTTGAAATTTTTATGCAAGAAATAGGGTTATTTTTGGAAATGTTTTGCTATATTTTTTTTAAAATTGAAATATTTTTTAAATTTGAGGGATTTTGATTTGATTTGTATACAAAAAATAGGTTCAATTTTTGAAATTTTGGCCCGGTGCATTGCACCGGGTGAAAATCTTCGCCCGGTGCAAGCGCCCGCTTGCACATGGACTTCCGCCGGCCCTGGGTAGATATGTGACTGTCAAGAAATGAAGAATCAATTTTTAAATTGATGCTAAATGGGTGAAGCTATTTTAATCATACCATTAAGAGTTCTCCAAAGAAAAGGTTGAAAGCATTTATAAATTCATAATAATACATAATGCATTCAAGAAACCAATTAAGGAAGAAACAATAATGCAAAAATTCTCTGGCAATCATGAACCTGCTTTCTATACTTCTCCAATTTTATGGCAAACCTTTGATTGTGACTGAGTGTTGTCATCCGAGCTGTTCGATTATATTTGATAGGGATGACCTGGTTGGATTTATGATCAGATCCGAATCCCCACATCCAATATGATCAGAATTCAGATCAATGTTTTGATCAGATACGATCTTCTCACACCTGATCAAATTTAATAGGGAAGACCTGATTAACCTTATCAGATCAGAATGAAGCTGATACATATAACTTGCTTGATAAAATCAGATCGGATCCGAACATTTCTCAAATCTGATTTGATCAGATCTGATCATTTGATCAGATATTCAGATCAAAGTTTTGATCTTATTGGATCCGCCCAGACCTGACCAGATTTTTAATAGGGAGATCTGAGCGGATCTGATCAGATCTGATGTGACCTGATTGGATATGATCAGATTCGAACATTCCCTAGATCGAATTTGATCAAATCTGCTCAGAATTCAGATCAACGTTTTGATCGGATTGATCTGTTCAGACCTACAAATCAGATTTGATAGGAAAGACCTGATGGAATCTGATTAGATTCGAATAGATCTGCAAGGAAGCTGCTTAATCAGACCAGAGAAGATAAGATCCGGACATTCCTATATCACGTTTGCCCAGATCTGATCAGAATTCAGAATTTAGATCTAAGGTTCAATCAGATTGCACCTATTCAAACCTGAACAGATTTCATATAGGAGAGACATGACTAGATCTGATTTGAACATTTCCCTGATCCAATTTAATCAGATGTAATCAGAATTCAGATCAACGTTTTGATGGGTTTAGGTCTGTTATACCTGATCAGATTTGCTAGAAACCTGATACGACCTGCTTCATGATTAGATTCGTAAATTCTCCAGATCTAATCAGATCTGGATTCTGACCGAATTAGGTATGTTTGGACCTGATCGGATCTAATGAGAGGGGGAGGGAGAAGACTTGATTGCATCTGATCAAATCTGAGTTCACGTCCCTGCTCAAACTTTGACAGTAGATTCCCCACACTTTGTAGATTCATATGGCACCTCATAGCAAAGTCACATCCTAAAAAAGTTACGAGATTACTGCCTAGAATATTTATTTCTAAGAAATTTTATAAAATCATTTGTACATAAAGCAAAATCATAAATAATATTAATATACTTAATGTACTAATTAAAAATTGAATTCAACTCTCGATGTATTCGAAGTTGGAGGAAATCGAGTGAAGAAGAGGGATTGAGATTAAACAATTTTCCATGCATTTTTACGTAGATTCAAGTTGTATGGTGCATTTGATTCATCATCATCCACCTCGAGTTTCCTTTCCTGTCATCTCAATCACTATACATACTCGTATTTCAACCAACTTCGACTATACGCTGTATCGCAGGTCGATGTACTTGACTCCGCGACCTCGTCAATTTCCCCAATCGCTACGATTTCTGGGTGGCTTGTTTTCATTTTAATAATTTTGATTCCACAATTACATCAATTAACTCGACTAACTCAACCGTTGTTTATTACATTCCTGAGCCGGCTTATAATGTGGGCAGCTTTAATTTACTATTTTGCATGTACATGAGACTCGACAGCTGATCACTGATCAGCGATGTACAATCGAGCAGAATGTCCGCAATTATGTAATTATTACGTGTATGGATGCTCGTAATAATAAACACGTACTCGTTGCTACGATATCTTTTCCCAACACTCGAGTAAATATTATTAGCTCATGCGATACTCCATTCGTATCGTGTAAGTGCTCGTATTATTATGTAGACGAGAACTGATCATGTGGACAGTCGTCTGACCACAATCTGCGGACCACAGTTCGAGTTGTTTAAATATTCGCATCTGTTGGTATTTTTTATAATACGGAATTCGCCGAGAATATACCTTACCTACTTCGAAGCCTCCTTATTTTCACTATTCATTATTATAATGAGAATTTACTACTTACAGTTTTAAAAGTGGACCTTACACGCTGATATGTGGTACTTTAATCTGATCGAACCTCGAACCCTTATCACTTGTGAGTTTTAATCGCCACAGAACAACAAAACGCAAACCAATCTCTGGTCCCTGAAACCACTAAGTATGTAGGTGTAATGTGGGTAGCCTTTTTAGATGTTCCTTTGAATTACTCCAGCCTCAGAACCTACGCTTTAGTTTGTCTGTCCCGTTAATGTGTAGCAGGTTTTTTAAAATATGACAGACACACGACTCTGAAGGTCGATATATAATAGAGGGGTGGCTGCCTTATATTAAGGTGCATGTGTAATATACAATACACTCATAGTACGTATATACGAGTCATATGCGTTAAATAATAAGGGTAAGTTATTTACGATTAGGAAAACGAACGTATGTTTTGAAAAAAAAAAAAAAAAAAAAGGCAACCTAGTCGATGCTAATGGTGGGTTTGTGTATACGATAGGCGGGAATATCGCTGCTGTTTTTTTTAATTTTATCGCTAATTTCACACATCGTATCACGATGGTGCAAAGTGTTACGAAGCGAATTACCTACTAGAGTGAATACTTATTACAAATGTAATACTGTATTTTTCTTATACAGTTGTATTTTTTTTTCACGAACGATTTACGATTCTGGTAAGTAGCTGGTATAATACTCGTATTCGATCCAGAGAGCAATTCTTCTTTATGATATGGTTTAATCAATCGGTGTTGTATGCGAGTATTATTACAACTTACAAGCACGGCCTATCCGGTACGATTACAGGATATTTATCCCCTTTGGCTTCGGCCCATCGCGGTATTCTTTCTCGGTATGGTAATGAATGCTCGATAGCTCGATGCACGATTTAAAATAACCGTGAATTAACACGAACCGTTTAATTTTTGCCAGCTAAATGGTCTCTGCTGCTGATCTCGTTACGTGTAAATTGAGAACGCACTTGTTCGAATGGCTTTTATTGGATTTAAACTACGAGACATATATTTCATTGTGCAGTATTATGAGCTGTAGAAGGAGGGGGAGAGGGTTGAGAGTATTAATGAGGGGATTACACTTATTGGTACATTTGTAAGGAATTTTTTTTTCTAGCATGGTAGGAGCACATTTGTGTTTGGCGAATTACTGTTGGTATCTATTGGAGGAAGTTTTCTTTCTTTTTATTTTGACTTGTTGGAAAATTGAAGAGTGCTTCCTGCCAATAACGTTGATATGTGAAAACAAATTATTTTGAAGGCGTGGCTTTCCGATCTTGAAGCTTTGAACGGATTTTTTTGAGTTTCCACATTTCAAAAAATTGCAAAATTTGTTACAGCTGGTTCAAATCTGTTTGTTTTCTGGTAATGGTAATTGCTCATTTTTAAAATGAGAAAAGTAGGAAATTCTGCGTTTAGGAAACAAAAATTTTAGAATATAGAGAGAATGATGAAAACAAATTTTATTTAACAAGGGGGCCCATTGAAACCTGATTTTACGATTGAAAAAAATCTAGTGCTTTTTATCGAAATATCCTGCTTTTTTCAATTAGGCTTTAAATTTTCAATTTATTTCCTTTTTTGTAAAATTTTGAAAAAAATGTTGACGTTTTTCCACTTTGCTGATTTTTTAAAAAAATTTCAGAAATAGTCTTTAACAGATTGAAAGTACAAAAAATTTCAACCAAATTTTCGCCTTTAGGCAGAAACACATTCATTAACGTTCTCTCCTTTTTGAAGAATGAGGATGTTTTTTTTTTTTTTTTGAAGAAACGTTCAAAAAGTATGATAAAAGCGCTTTTTTTGTTACTCCAAACTGGTGATTTCCCAGAATTGTTATTTGGGAAAAAAATTTGAAATCATTACGCAATCACCTATGGCGCAATGAAGTATCTAATAACCAAAAAATCAAGTGCAAAAACTCTCTTACAATCAGCGAATAGGTAAATAGCTTGTTACAGTTGAAGCTTCAAAACGAAAAAATTCAGATGGTGTATCTCTTGGAGGGAGTTTTTTTTTCTTTTAAGTATTTGACTTGTTGAAAAATTAAAGAGTGCTTACTGCCAATAACGTTGATATATTGTAAAAACAAATTATCTTGACGGTGTAGATTGGATCATGATGAATAGTTTTGGTAAAAAGTTGAAATTTGATTCATGCTCTTATCGGATTTCATCACCGTTTCGAACCGTTGTGTAGCTTTAAACGGATTTTTTAGGCTTTCCAAATTTCAAAAAAATTCAAAATTTGTTACACCTGGTGCAAATCTGTTTGTTTTCTGGTAATTAATTGCTCATTTTTAAAATGAGGAAAGTAGGAAATTTTGAAAAATTTGAAATCATTACGCAATCAGCTATTATAGCGCATTAAAGCATCTAATAACCAAAAAATCAAATGCAAAAACTCTCTTAGCTTGTTAAAGTGTATTCCTTGTACAAACGTGAAAAAAGTCAGATGGTGAAAAAATTTTCAACTATTTCCTCTTCAAAGAATATTGAAATGCTTCATTAACGATGAAGAAGTGAAAAATTTATGTGTTAGATTTTAACCCTCTCCTATCCCCCCCCCCCTCCTCAGAAAAAAGTTGTGAAGTGTTTGCAGAAATACCTTGCCAATGACGAATTGAAATGGTAAAAGTATTTTTGACACCTTCTTCACTCCGAAAAAATCCCAGAATGTCCAAAAACATTGAAAAAGCGACAAATTAACGGGCAAAATATCCCCCTCCCCTCCTCCTTACGAAGAAGTCGTAAAGTGTTTGAAAAATGCCCTGCCAAAAGTTCTGCTTGATTCCTGCTTTTTCATTTTGAAATTTTGTTGGACACTTTGCAATAAGGCAATAAGCAGAAACCCTCTTGCAATCAGTTACTTCTTTTAAAAAATAAAAATTCCTGTGTCCGTTTTTATGTAAGAATTTCCTAATCCAATTCAAGAGTGCTGTAGTTACCTGTACAGGTAACAAACACGTGAAAAAGTCACCAAAAATGGAAAAATCAACTCCAGTTGCTGAAAAAGTTGAGGAATAGAGGGGTTTAATTCAAGTTTATGAATCCAATTATTTCAGGCTTTTCTGCTCGGTTTAATCAGATTTTGTTTTTTGTTTTCGTTATCATGGGGGAGCAAATTGATCAGAATAGAAGTTCTGAAAATTCTTCAATAGTCGAGAAGTGAAACTCAGAGTTTGAAATTTTAGTTGATGATGATTTTGAAAAAAAGAATACTTTATTGCTTGTACTGTTTGCAAAACATCTAACGCATAGCAATTTTTCAATTTTTGTTTCAATTTTTCGAGCTGCAGTTCTTTTGTTGAAAAAAAAAATAGAAAATGTTTTAGTTGTCACGTTACAAACTTGCAAGTTATAAAATTTTTCTGAAATTTTTTCTCCGCTCTCTTCAATTCAACTTTATGAAATGGGTATCTTGGCTTGGTATCTACGTGACATTTCACCCCTTCTACCCCTCTCCTGGGCGAAAAAATTCATCTTTCATCCAAAGCACTTGTTCTTTTTTAAAAAATGAAGAAGTAAGGAAATAGGAAGTAAATAAATCCTAATTTGCAATCCGTACGAAAAAAATTCCCTTATCGTTGATTTATATCACGATACACGAGAAAAATGTGTGCGACTCCAGCAACCACATTAAGTTGGGCGCGAAAAAGAAGGAAAAAAAGACCTAGCATCCAAGCTGTCACTTATTGTATCTCTCTGAACTGCAACGAGAGCAAAGGCGACAACATGAAAACGTGGCCAACAGTGTGGAGGGAAAAAGCAAAGCTCTTCTTCGCTTTCTTTACTCTCAACGGGCGAACGATTTTTGCGTCTTTTTATTCCATTACTCGACTGTCTAAATTTAATTTCAGCCGTTCGTTAATCTGGCTGTTTTTCTCGTCGTTTTCTTCCCCGTTCTGCGGCCAGTCCGCGACACTCTGAGCTCTAACAACTTCCTTATTTGCGAAGCATTGACCGTGTCTAAGGATGTGATTTTTTTAGCTGGCCTTTTGTACAGTTCTCGTATACTCGAGTCGTCCGACATCAAAAGAGACTTTGAGAGTTGTTGTCGAAATTTTATAAATTGCTCGAATGATTTTAATTAGTCGAGTTGGTAGTTTTAAAAGGGTACGGAGCTGAGTGGATTTGCTCATCGTGAGGGGAAGGGGTGCGTTTTGCTCTTTGCTATTATGGTGATTTTTTTTGAGTGCTGAAAATTTATCCTACATAAGTTGATGTTTTTAGATGTCTTATGACCTATCTGTTATAGAACAATGTGTAAATGAGAAATCGGAAAATTCTTATTTATTCGGGAAAGAAGTTAATTACGAACTGAAAAAAAATTTAAAATAACTTCCCTGGACACTTCCGTTTGATTCAGTTTAAGAAAACTGTCATTGATTGAATAACTACGAGTAACATTCACTTTTTTCTACATTTTAAAAATATCTCATGTTTGACAGAAGTGGTAATCCGGAAAGGTTTATATTCTAACGGATTTCGAGTCATCGAGCACGATTCGAAATTAAAATCTCGAAGTAAATATACCAAAGCCAATTTAACAGTCATTTGGCCAAATCTTGATCCTGGAAACATTTAAAAAAGAAGTATAAAAATTAAGAAATATTATTCTTCACGTTTTACGTTGAAAAATGTCTTCTCTTTTACCGATGCAATTTCTGGGACCATCTCCAAAAGGTAGGTATGCATTTCGTCCCGGATAACTACATGGATCTTTGAACCGATCTGGGTCAAATAGTTCAGGATTCGGAAAATACTCAGGATCTGAATGTAATCCTGCAATAGGAATCAGCACCTCGGTACCTTTTTCGATTACCACTTCAGAATTAGGTATTTGGTAATTTTTAGCACAGACTCTGCTCAAACTTCCTACAATTGGGTATTTCCTCAGAGCTTCTGTAACGTATCGTGTGTTTAGGTTCATCCAGAAAACCTAACTCTAAAGTGTTTGGTTGTTACCTGAGACCACTTGATTCAGATATGGCATGCAATGTACCATTTCATAGGTAATTTTTTGATCGTATTTTTGCAAATACTCGTCGATTTCATGTTGAACTCTTCTCTGCACATCTGTATAGAGAGCCAGTTCGAATAAAGCTCCGTTCAGTACCATACTCGACGAATCAAATCCAGCAATAAAAAATAAGAAGCTCTGCGCTGTCATGAGTTCATTGGTCATGACTAAAAAGTGAATCAAAATTAATAAATTTTTGTTTCGAAAAAATTATGTATAGGACAGGTGCAATAGAAAAATAAAAATTTGTCTTACTTAGCTTGTCTTGGTCTTGCTTCTTGATTACGACGTGTTGTTCACCATCACAATCTCTCATGTTGATCAACAATTGGAAGAAGTCGTTCCTGCTCACAGCATTATTTTCACGATGGTGAAGTAGATCTTGAGTAAGTTTATAGAAAAAGTTTATCGCCGATTTATTGAACAAACGCAATCCTAGTTTGTTTTTTAACCATGGGAATGCTGACCCAATAATCCAAGATAGTCTGTTGTATAAGCGAGTATCAAAAATGCTCAAAGCCATTGATCTGAATATCGAACTGCCATCTTGAATGGTACGAGCTTTTAGGCCGAAAGCACACGAAGATATTACTTCAATTGTGTAACGAGCGGTGAACTCTTTCATGTCAATTGTGTTGTTGATTTCGATTTGTTTGCTGATCTCTTCGCTCAACTCTTTGGCGCATTCTTCCACCAAACTGAACATATATTTCATTTTTCCAGAAGTGAAAGTGGGTGTCAATTTGGTCCTTAGTTCTGTGGGAAAATTAAAGGATTATGAGTTGTTTTCTGAATGAAAATAAATTCAAGAAGAAACCCTTCCCTCATTGACTTCATTTTATCAGTGGGTAGGAGGGATAATTTTTGGAATCGAAGTCTTCATAAAATTTCATCTTGTGAAGCTAGGATGCTAAAATTTGGTACTGAGCTTATTTTCAAGTCCTAGCAAAATTAATTGAAAGCAGTCTCAAATAATTCTCTGAGATTCTGGAGCCTCCAACAAATTTTTGAAATTTGCAAATCCTCATCAGAATTTTATTCGTAAAGTCAGGTCACCTAAATTCAGTATGGGTGCTATTTTCAACGCCTTCTCAGACCGACGCGACTGAATGTGATTTGGAGTCGTCTTGAGCAGTTCTGGAGCTCCAAGTGAATTTTTGAACATTATATAGTTCTTATTGAATTCAACTTAATGAAGGTACGAAGCTCAAATTTGGTATAGATCATATTTTGACACGCCCTTTTCATCGATAGAAAGCGATTTGGTAAATTTTTGAGCAGTTCATGGAGTCTCCAGAAATTTTTGAAAATTTCAATCCTCGCAAAATTTTATCTACCTGATTATAATTTCAACGCTTATTTATTAATTAAAAAATGAACGCAACTTCGCACTTACTTCTCCAAAGTGATCCATGAGCACCAAAGATATGCATAGTGATCGGTTCACTTCTCGTCGAATATTTCCAATCCTCCTCGCTGGTAAAAGAACTCGAAATCTTTGATTAAAATTCTCTTGATCAATTCCGAATCACAAAGCATCAATTTAGGAGTAAATTTCATGTAAAATCCGCCGAATTTATGACCTTTCAAACGGCGATAAATTTTCGAATAAAAATCGACCATTGGTAAATTGAACCAATCAAGATCGAGTGTATTTGAAGCCACATACGGAATTTTTTTACGTTTCCAGTAATTATAATGGTACTTTAGAGCGACATTAATTGCCAACAGCGTTATAAATATGAACTGCAACACAGTTATCCACATTCTTTCGAATCACTTCTTCGCACTTTTAAAAATGAAAATTTACTGAAAATTGTTTTGTTTTTTTTTTTCACACGAAGCTTTGTTTGGTGCTTATTTTACAGTTCAGTGGTTACCTACATGAGATTATGGTATCAATATTTGAATGGTGTAAAATTGAAAAAAAAAAAGTAAATGTGCTGATAAATTATCTTACATTTTCCTGGTTCGATTGTTTTTAATGTTTATGGCAGTTTTAAGTAGATAGGTACCACATACTCATTTATGATCGCTGGTCAGCGAGCTACAGAATTATTACCAGTGTTACCATTTACATTTTTTTCAATGTCCAGTGGAGAGGAAGACTGAGTTTGAGAATTTCTGAATTTTGTAATGCTAGATTTCTAAAGCTGTGATTGCTGGTTGGTTTTGAAAATTTTGACCACGTGAAAAAAAAATTCAAGTTTTTTTCCCGCCAATTTGAAAAACAATGTTTTTAGGGCTCTTCTTCAAAAACATTTTTAAAAAAAACAACAAACAAACTATTCAGGTTGAAATGCTTCATGTGTTTGCCTAACGAAAAAAAAAGAACTGATGCATTTTTTTCAAGCACATTTGCAAATTTTTATTCAAAAACATTCACCGGTTGATGACATTTTTCAGGGTATATGATTAATGCAGCTTATTACAATGAGGAATGCAGTTAAATAAATCGACACAATAAATGAAAATTATTCGTTATCAAAAAATTTCAAACTAAGGAGTATTCATCTTTTACTACATTTTAAAAATATCCCGTGATTAAGAGAGGTTGCAACCCTGAAAGGTTTATATTCTAAAGGAATCTGAGTCATCGAACACGGTTCGAAATTGAAATCTCGAAGCAAATATACCAAAGCTAATTTAACAGTCATTTGGCCAAATCTGGATCCTAGAAACATTAAAAAATGAAAATAAAAAATCAGAAATATTATTCTTTATTTTGAAAAATGTCTTCTCTCTTACCGATACAACTCCTGGGACCATCTCCAAAAGGTAAGTATGCATTCCGACCAGGAGAACTATTAAAATCTTTGAATCGATCTGGATCGAACTGCTCAGGATTCGGAAAATACTGAGGATCTGATTGTAATCCAGCAATAGGAATATATACTTCGGTACCCTTTTCGATTACCACTTCGGTGTTTGGTATTTGATAATCTCTAACGCAGATTCTACTCAAACCTCCGAATACTGGGAATTTCCTCAAGGCTTCTGTAAAAAGATGAAATCATCTAACCTCCTGTCTCAGAGCCCAGGGGGAAGGGAAGAGTTACCTTTGCTGATACATCTCACCTGAAACCACTTGATTCAAATATGGCATGCTTTTGACCATTTCGTAGGTAATTTTATCATCGTATTTTTGCAAATACTCGTCGATTTCGTCTTTAAGTTTTTTCTGTATATCTGTCAGGAGAGCCAGTTCGAATAAAGTTCCACTCAGTACGAGATTGGACGTACCAAACCCAGCGACGAAAAAAAAGAAACTCTGCGCTGTCATGAGTTCATCGGTCATTGCTGGAAAACGAATCAAAGTTCATAAATTGTTATTTCAGGGGGTTTGAAATGAGTAATAGCGCTGACAACTCATCATACTAGTATCTTACCTAAGTTATCTTCACCTTGCTTCTGACCTTTTTGTTGATCATCATCATCTCTCATATTGAGTAACAACTGAAAGAAGTCATTTCTGCTTTCGGAATTATTTCTGCGATAATGAACCAAATCTTTGGTAAGTTTATGGAAAAAGTGTATAGCCAATTTATCAGATAAATATAATCCGAAAATTTTTTTGAACAAAGGGAATACTGTGGCAATATTCGCTAATAGTCTTTTTGGTAAATTACTATCAAAAATGCTTAAAGTCATTGATCTGAATATCGAGCTGCCATCTTGAATAGTTCGAGCTTTCAAGCCAAAAGCACACGAAGATATTACTTCGATGGTGTAACGAAGAGTGTAATGTTCTACGTCCATTACGTCGTTGTTTCTAGTTTGTTCTTCCATCTTTATGCTCAACTCTTTGGCGCATTCTTCCACTAAACTGAACATGTGTTTCATCCTCCCGGTAGTAAAAGTGGGTGCTAATTTGACTCTTAGTTCTGCGACAAAATTTTAAAAAAGTGGGTCATTTTTTCATTGAATAAGGTTGATAGGTGATCGCTGAATCGTCAGCACGATAGGTGGATGAGTAGGTATTTTATTAGAAAGGTGCAGGGAAGAGAAAAATCAATTGAATAATGGATTCACTTGAAATGATTAAGAGATGAGTAATAATCTGGCATTTTTATTCATTAATTTAAAATTGTACTTACTTTTCCAAAATGGTCCATGAGCATGATACATATGCATAGTAAGAGGTTCTTTTTCATCGTGAACAACTATACCAGCACGTTTATTAAAGTACTCGAAATCTTTGATTAAAATACGTTTAATGAGTTCCGGATCGCGAACCATCAACTTGGGAACAAATTTATGGTAAAATCCGCCAAATTTGTGACCTTCCAAGCGATGATAAATCCGCGAGTAGTATTTCACCTCTGGTAAATTATACCAATCAAGATCGAGTGCATTAGAAGCCACGTATGGAATCTGTTTACGCTTCCAGTGATTGTAATGATATTTCAGACCAAAATAAATTATCAAAAGTGTCGAACTGAGCAAAACCTGAACCACGACCAGCCACATTTCCGTTTGGAGTCACTTTTTGACACTTTTAAGAACAGAAACGAATGAATATACCGACGTAACTGAATTTTTTTTTTTCGTCGCTAGTAGCTCTATTCAGCTTTTATTTTACAATAATTTCGAGTTTACATAAGATAAGATATTTATTCCCTATACTTGAGCGGTGTAAAATTAAATATGATCTATGCGGACGTGTTGATAATGAATTAATTATCGATATGTCTTTTTTCTCTTTCGATTGTTTTTCAATTGTTTTGACCTCATGAGTGTTTGAGTTTATACTTACTAGGATAAGATATTTATTTTATTCTTTATACTTGTGCGGTGTAATATTAAGTAGGTACCGATATGTGTTTTCTCACTTTAAATTGTTTTCAATTTTATTGTTTGGATGTTACGAGTGTTTGAGTATTCATACCTACATTATCATCGCCTCTCTTTTTTCACTGCTCAGATCAAAGAATTTCGAATCTCTATTGCTGATTCCACAAAGAACTGATTCTGATGGTTTGAAAATTCATCAAGGGTTTCACGAGAGAACCCCTCGAGGTGTCTGCATCCGGTTTGCACGGGACCACGTCTTTTAGAAAGCGTATGGTCTTAAATCCTCACAACAAAAATTTCATCTGCGCTGATTGATTTTTCAATTTTTGGTGAATTGTTGAAAATTCAAAATTGATTATTTTCACGATTCATAATTGATTATTTTCACGATTCATGTTACGTAGTAAAGAAAGTTGTCCATTTTTATTTAGTAAAAATAATTTTTGTCATTACCGGTGATTCTGAAGCCTCTATCGCAATTATCGATCTCTCCGAAAGGCGTGAAAAATCAATTTAGGTAGCTAAAAATCGAATTGTGACTTATTCTCGACCTGTTTAAAGGGTTCTTCTATATTTGAGCAGATTTCTATGCGGAAACTTCGAGTACGTTTTTTTGTGGCCAGATTATCTATCCGAAAAAAATTCAAAAACTCGGAGTTTTTAGTTCGCAAAAAAAAAATCTTACCCCTCTCCCTCCCCGAACCCTAATTCCAGCTTTTTGAGCCATTCTATAGCCTCCAGTGTAATTTTCGATTTCTCTATAATTTTAAAATTTTTGGAGAAGGCATAGAAATTAATTTGCGAGGTTAAAAATCGAGTTGACGCCTATGTTCTATCTATGCGATTTGGTGAACATCTCGAATTTGGGTTTTCAACCAGTAATTTTATAAAATGGGGAAAAAATTTAAAAATTCAGAAAAACTATTGTAGGTAATAGCTTTTACACCATCATCATCAATATTCAGTTCAATTCAACAGGTAGCCAATCTGCAAACAGCATTTCAATACAGCCAATCAGCGTTTCAAATATTAGTGGCTGTTTTTTTTTTTGTTATTTATATTGTAGTACTCGTAAAATTAAATGATCGCAAATATTGATGACGAAATCAATTCTTCAAGAAGTTTCAACCATACCCAAGTATTTTCAACTTATTAAAATTTTAAAATCGAAAAATTGAGACTCTCCTTCCTCCAAAAAAAATCTTAGGACGTCTGTCTATGAACTTTAAAAAAGTGACAAAATGGCGACTAAAGTATCCCCCTTTCAAAGAAGAAGTCGTAAAAAGTTTGAAAAATGTCCTGTCAAAAGTCCTGCTTGACACCTGCTATAAGCCAATGAGCAGAAACCCTCTTACAATCAGATACCTAGATATTCTATTTTACATGCTTAGATCTGCTTCTGCACGATTTTGTTTTGATCATATTAGGTTCTGAAAGTTTTTCTAAAGTCGAGAAATGTAACTGCTCAGAATGTAATATTTTGCTTGATAGTGATTTTTTTTTAAAAAAAGAATATTTTATTGCTTGTATATGTATAGTTTGTAAAACATCTAACGGTATAGCAATTTTTGGATTTTTGTTTCAATAATATTTCGTGAAGTGCTTTTGTTGAAAGAAAATAGAAAAGATTGTATAGTTTTCGCCTTACAACTTTGCAAGTTTTAAAATTTTTTCTCTGAAATTTTTTTCTTCACTCCCTTCAATTCAACCTTGTGAAAAAGACATCTTGGCTTGGTATCTTATATTTTTTCAATATCTACATGACAATTGCACCCCCCCCCTATCCCCCTCTCCATGGGTAAAAAAATCATATTTTATCAGAATTACTCGGTCTCTTTTAAAAAATGAAGACGTGGCGAAATAGGAAGTACCTAGATAAATCTTAATTTGAGATCTGTACCTAAAAAACCCCTTATCGTTGATTTACGAGTATTATGTTATGATACATAAGGTATTGGGTGCTCTTCAAAGAAATCGATAAAAGAGACACAAAAGAAAGTGACTGAAAAAAAGTATTCATCAATTTCGACTTGAAAAATTACAAACAAGAGAGTATTCATCTTTTACTACATTTTAAAAATATCTCGTGATTAACCGAGGTTACAACTCTGAAAGGTTTATATTCTAAAGGAATCCGGGTCATCGAGCACGGTTCGAAATTGAAATCCCGAAGCAAATATACCAAAGCCAATTTAACAGTCATTTGTCCAAATCTTGATCCTGGAAACAATTCAACATGACAGCTGAGAAATTGAAAAATGTTCCAGTGAATTTTACAGAAATCCTTCTCACTCACCGATACAATTCTTAGGACCATCTCCAAAGGGCAGATACGCATCGCGACCGGGATAACTTTCAAAATCTTTGAATCGATCTGGATCGAATAGCTCAGGATTCGGAAAATACAGAGGATCTGAATGTAACCCGGCAATAGGAATATACACTTCGGTACCCTTTTCGATTACCACTTCGGTATTTGGTATTTGATAATCTCTAACGCAGGTTCTACTCAAACCTCCGAATACTGGGAATTTCCTCAACGCTTCTGTAAAATGATATCATCACTTAACCTCCTGCCTCAGAGCCCAGAGGGAAGGGAAGAGTTAACTTTGCTAATACATCACCTGAAACCACTAGATTCAAATATGGCATGCTTTTGACCATTTCGTAGGTAATTTCATCATCGTATTTTTGCAAGAACTCGTCGATTTCGTCTTGAAGTTTTTTCTGTATGTCTGTCTGGAGAGCCAGTTCGAATAAAGCTCCACTCAGTACGAGATTGGACGTATCAAACCCAGCGATAAAGAATAGGAAGCACTGCGCTGCCATGAGTTCATCGGTCATTGCTGGAAAATTAATTGAAATTCATAAACTATTATTTCAAAGAACTTCTAGAATCTGATGACGTTGGCGAGACTCGTCATATCTTACCTAAGTTATCTCCACCTTTCTTCTGACCTTCTTGTTGATCATCATCTCTCATATTGAGTAACAACTGGAAAAAGTCATTTCTGCTTACGGAATTATTTCTGCGATACTGAACCAAATCTTTAGTGAGTTTATAAAAAAAGTCTATTGCCAATTTGTCGGATAAATATAATCCGAGAATTTTTTTCACCCAAGGGAATACTGCGGCGATATTCGCTAATAGTCTTTTTGGTAAACTGCTATCAAAAATGCTCAAGGCCATTGATCTGAATATCGAGCTGCCATCTTGAATAGTACGAGCTTTCAGGCCGAAAGCGCACGAAGATATTACTTCGATGGTGTATCGAAGAGTGTACTCTTTCACGTCAATTGCGTCGTCGATTCTAGTTTGTTCTTCCATTTTTTCGTTCAACTCTTTGGCACATTCTTCCACCAAACTGAACATGTATTTCATCTTTCCGGAAGTGAAAGTTGGTGTTAATTTGATTCTTAGTTCTGCGACATAATTTTAAGACGCTGGTTAGTGATTTTTTCGGTGATTGAGTTTGATAGATGATCGCTTAATTGTCAGCACTATATTTTGAAATAAATGGAAAGTTTTTTGGGGGACAGGGGAGGGGGATGAAAAATCAATTGAATAAATCTGGAATTTTTGTTCATTAATTAAAAGTTTTCTTACTTTTCCAAAATGGTCCATAAGCGTCAAACAAATGCATAGTGAGAGGTTCCTTTTCATCATAAATCACCGAGCCTCCACGTTTATAAAAGTAATCGAAATCTTTGATTAAAATACGCTTAACGAGTTCCGGATCGCGAACCATCAACTTGGGAACAAATTTATGATAAAATCCTCCAAATTTATGACCTTCCAAGCGATGATAAATCTGCGAGTAGTATTTGACCTCTGGTAAATTATACCAATCAAGATCGAGTACATTAGAAGCCACATATGGAATCTGTTTACGCTTCCAGTGATTGTAATGATATTTCAGGCCAAAGTAAATTATTAAAAGTGTTAAACTAAGCAATACCTGAACCACGAACACCCACATTTTCGTTTTGGGTTCACTTTTTCACTTTTTTAAGAAAAGAAACGAATGAATATACCGACGTAACTGAAATTTATTTTTCGTTTCGAGTAGCTCTGTTCTGCGTTCATTCTACAATTCTGAGTGTACAGAAGATAAGATACATATTGCTAGCACTTGAGCGATGTAGTATTATGTACACTTGATCTTTGTGAATGTACCGATAAATTATATTCTCTCTCTTTCGATCGCTGTTCAGCTTTATTGCCATAATATGATGTTACGAGCGTTTGAGTAGGTAGGTACCTACCTATATATATCATGTGCTTGTCTATATTTTCAAGTCGGCGTAATTTCTCCGCATATTATATCTAATCGGTATGCTCGATGCTACAAAATTATTCCTTACTAATAAAGAAACAAATATAAGTACGAGTAATTTCCTATCTGTCTTCATCTTTTCTTGTTGCTCCTGTTTGAGAAAGTATGATAATTCCAATGCTTACATAAATAATATTGTTTTTTTCACAATCACTAATTCTGATTGCTCTAAAATTCTTCGAAGTTCTCTGGTTTATTTTCTTCTCGACCAATATGAGAAAAAGTATTCTAGTTTCACTCTGAAGAAAATGGTGAGAAATACCTATACTGAATCATCATTCACTTTGGAAATTGAAGAGTCTTCAGAACGAACTTTTATTCTTGATATGCATTTCCTGAGTCAAAGTAGATGCAAAAGCAGATAGAAACAAAAAACTCAAAAGAAAATTTTCGTAAAATTTTCAACACCTGAAAGTTTTTCCAATCACATTCTCCTTAATTTGTTTTTAGTGTCTAAGAAGGCAAAATGCAAACACTGCATTTCATTTACTTTTTTGACAACTTCGATAGCTCTTTGAAAAAACTTTCACGTCATGACAAAACTGAAATGAAACCGGATCAAATGTTGCGAGGGTTTTCAGTCATGTAAAAAAAATCATTTTGAAATTTTTGTTGGAATAGAAGAATTTTTATTTACAATTTTTGTGTATCATCAATGTTTCTTGAAAGAACAATTTTCATTTTGAAATACTATATGTATGTATAATTGTATACTTATGTACTACCTACCGAACTTGTATGAAAAATATTCAAGTTTAAATTTTTGTTGATTGCTGGAAATGTCAAAAAATCTTTTTTTTTTGCCTATTCTTGAGGGCAAACGCAACCTCGAATGGTGGTGCGAAGTATGTATTGTATAGAGACATTTTTTCGTAGCTCGCAGGTAGAAGACTGTTCAAAACGAATGATGATTTTAATGCCTTCATTGGGACCTACCTATAAATAACTCTAGATCACTTTTAAATGAATACTAACTTGCGATTGAAGAAATCTCAAAATCAGAACGGATTCATTTCTTATTACACTTTAAAAATATTTCATGCGCAACCGTGGTGATGAACCGTAAAGGTTTAAATTCTAAAGGAGAACGTGTCATCGGACATGATTCGAAATTGAAATCACGAAGTAAATATACTAGAGCCAATTTAACAGCCATCTGTCCAAATCTTGATCCTACAATTATTCAAAAATACAGTTGGAAAATTGAGAAAACCAATGAGATAGGTAAGTATAGAAGAGATTCTTATATCTCACCGATACAAGTTCTGGGGCCATCTCCAAAAGGTAAGTATGCATTTCGACCGGGATAGTTATTGAAATCCTTGAATCGATCTGGGTCGAAGAGTTCCGGATTCGGAAAGTATTCAGGATCTGAATGTAATCCAGCGATTGGAATTAATACTTCGGTATCTTTTTCAATGATTGTTTCGGTATTCGGTATTTGATAATCTTTAGCACAGACTCGGCTCAAACTTCCAAGAACTGGGTATTTCCTCAAAGTTTCTGTAAAAAGTGATAATTATATCATTAAAAAACGTTTGAAAGTTGGATTGGATAACTTTGAGAAATCGATCGCTGTGTTGGGTAATCACCTGCAACCACTCGATTCAGATAAGACATACTGTTCACCATTTCGTAGGTAACCTTGTTGTCATATTTTTGCAAATACTCGTCGATTTCATCCTGTACTTTTTTCTGCAAATCTGTCTGGAGAGCCAGCTCATATAAAGCGCCACTCAGCACCATACTGGACGTATCATATCCGGCAGTAAAAAACAGGAAGCACTGCGCTGTCATCAGTTCATCGGTCATTACTGAAAAATTTGTCAAAATTAATTCATTATCGTTTCTAAATCTTGAAGGATGGCGACTCATCATATGTAGTCACCCCATGTCACATCTTACCTAACTCATCCCCTCGTTACTTCTGGCTTTCTTGTTCATTATCATCATCATCATCATCTCTCATATTCATTAACAGTTGGAAGAAATCGTTTCGGCTTACAGAATTATTTTCACGATGATGAACCAAATCCTTGGTAAGTTTGTAAAAAAAGTTTAACGCAAACTTTATTGAATAAGCGTAATCGAAGGATTTTGTTCAATTTAGGAAATACTGATGTCATGATTCTCAATAGCCTAATGTGGGAACGAAAATCGAAAATGCCCAAAGCCATCGATTTGAATACTGAGTTACCGTCTTGAATAGTACGAGTTTTTAGACCAAAAGCGCACGAAGATATTACTTCCATAGTATAACGAGTAGTGAACTCTTTTACGTCAATCGCGTCGTTGATTTTAATTTGTTCTTCAATCGTTTCCTTCAACTCGTTGGCGCATTCCTCCACCAAACTGAACATGAATTTCATCTTTCCAGACGTGTACGCGGGTGTCAATTTTGTTCTTAGTTCTGCGACAAATTGAAAGAAACTTATTAGTCATTTTTTCGATGAAAATTAGTTCGATTGATAATGAGATCGAGGAATCAATAATAAGTTGGTAGAAAAATCGAATTGGTACCTATGTAATTCAGAAAAATTGTACAATTTCAAGCATCACTTTATTTTTTAAAGCTAATTTAACGAAAATGCTCCGCCCTTCTCTCAACTTTTGAGGTTTGCCGTAATCAAGAACCGTGCAGAAATAACCAAAAATTCACTTTTTTTTTCCATTGCTGGAAAGGGAGAGATCAGGTTGAATGGTCTGAACTTCCGAAACATACCTAATTGTAATTACATTGAAAAAAAGGGTTAACCCCTGAATATACCCCCGTGCCAAAATAAAACAGGTTTGGATTTGAAACCTGCGAAAAGAACATCCATGGGCACTCTAGTATACGCTTAATATACAGTCAAATCTCCTAGATATTTTCAACCCCAAAAAAAGCTCAATAGCTGGGCATTTTTTAAAGGTACCTATAGGATAGGTAGTGATACGACATTGCAATGTGATTTCGAATCTGATTCATCGATCAAAAATTAAACTCAATAATCCCACTTACTTTTCCAAAATGATCCATAAGCGTCAAACAAATGCATGGTGATCGGTTCCTTTTTGTCGTAAGTTACTGAGCCTCCGCGTTTGTAAAAGTTGTCGAAGTCTTTGATTAAAATATGCTTAATCAGCTCCGGATCGCGAACCATCAACGTTGGTACGAATTTCTTGTAAAATCCGCCGAATTTATGACCTTTTAAGCGATGATAAATTTCCGAGTAAAAATCGACTTGTGCTAAATTATACCACTCGAAATCGAGTATATTTGAAGCTACGTACGGAATCTTTTTACGCTTCCAGTAATTATAATGATATTTCAGACCGAAATATATTATCGATGGTATTATGATTACTACGAACTGCAACATCGTTACCCACATTTCTTTTGAAGTTTGTTAATACTTTATGAAACTGTTTAGAACCGAAACGAATCAGTGGATTGATAAAACTAAAATTTCTTTTTCTTCACCTACGATTTTGAGTTTTATACTCGTGGAAGATAAGATGGATGTTCATGCATGATGACGAAAATGACGTATGAAAAAAAAACCAACCGTGTGAATGAGTACAATTTAATTCGCGATCTTTTTACACAGAATACCTACATTGCTACACAGTATTCGTTCGGAGAGCAAACGTGTGGTGTACAAAGTACTGAAAAATTATTGCTTAGGTACGATGTAAAACGCTAATCTAGTAGATAACCTTTCACATACAAATGCTGCGTATCGAACATCTAAAGGCAAAATAATTAGGTGCATGAAAATTGCCAGAAACAATGATTACTTTATCAATTCCTACTTAAAGTTGGAAATGTGTCGATAAATCTTTATCTATTTTTTCCATTGCAATCGCTGTTCAACTTAATTATTCTGACGTTGTGGGTGTGTGAGCACTCATTACCTACATTAATACGCAAGTCCATATTATAATAAAGTACAGTAGGTTCCGCTTACGTTGCAAATCGCAGCGTTCTAGCCCTTTTTCAAAGGCGGGATGTCAAAGTTTTCAGGGCGATACCTAGTACCTACCAAAATGGAACTTTTTTCAATGGTTAAGGATTTTGAAAGGTTTTTTGGCGATATCATGAAAATCAGTGTTGACACTTTTTTTCGTACGAAAAATTAGCTCGAAAAGTTTCAAAATGTAGTTTTCATATCGTTCCGACTCTCGAAAATTCTGAAAAAAATAGACGTAAGTATTATGGACAACTTTTCATGCTGAACAACATATGTAAGTATTAAAAAATTGGAATGGCAAAGTCGATTCAAAAAAATTGAAAGTTTGCGAAAAAAATGCGATTTTTTAATTTAAATCATGAAAAAAAGTTTTGATTGGTGAAGTTGACCCATTTGACCACAATTTTTACGTATCCGTTGAAGAAGTTGAAAAACCCCTTTTACTCGATGAATTAAACTCATCACAAGAAAAAAAAAATCAAAAAAGATTCAAAAAAAGTGAAAGAATTAAAATTTTTGTGCTATGAGTATAATTCTTATGTACTTTTTCATGAAATACGTCAGAAAGAGCTCAAAATAAGACAACTGAATGAATTTAAACTTTTTTTGATGTTTGGTATTGAAAATTGAATTTTTTCGAATTTTGATATTTTGTGATGAGTTCATTTCATCGAGTGAAAGGGGGGTTTTCAACTTTTTCAACGGATACGTAAACATAGGAGTCAAATGGGCCAACTTCGCCAATCAAAACTTTCTTTCGTGTTTTTAAACAAAAAATCGCATTTTTTCGCAAACTTTCAGATTTTTAAAATCGACTTTATACGAAAACATGCCATCCCAATTATTTAATATGCTGTTCAGCATGAAAAGTTGTCCTTGATACGTATGTTTTTTCAGAATTTTCGAGAGTCGAAACAATATGACAACAACGTTTTAAAACTTTTCGAGCTAATTTTTCGTACGAAAAAAAGTGGCAACACTGATGTTTATGATATCCCCAGAAAGCCTTTTAAAACCCCTAACAAGTATACAAAAAACTTTGACACCCCCCTCCCCCCACAGCCTATGAAGAAGGGCTAGAGGGCTGCGATTTGCGCCATTGGTCATTCTTTCGGAAGGCCTTTCCACAAGAAAAATTTCAAAGAAATTGCCGACCCCCCCCTTAACACTTTTTTGGTCGAATTGACGTGGAATGACCTCTATGCTAAGCTGAATTCCAGTTGAAATTTCATCATTTTTTGATGTTTTTTAACGTTGATTTTAAAACTTTTTCTATTTTTTAATTACGTCAAGTTTTTTAGTATGTTTTAAACACTCTTGTGCGATTTTTTAAAAATTTCACAGCATCACCCAATGCCTTTTTTTTTCTAATTTCAAATTTGTATTTTGCGTTTTTATGTCATTAAATACCTTTCCAGCCAATATCTCAGCGTAATTTGATCAGTGTGTGAGAAACTTTTCAAATATCACTAAAAACAATGAAAGATTTCCTAACTTTCTCCAGTTACATCACCCCGCTGAAAGAGATCGTTTGCACGCTTATCTATCAAAAAGGGAAAATTTTGGAAGAAAAAATTGAACTGCAGAACTCTGAAAAGTTACGTGTAAAATTTGTTCGCCCAGTGACTGGATTACTCAATTTTACCCCATGTATCATGATGTGTTTGCCTGAAAATAGGAAAGAAAAGAACAGAGTGTATTTTTTTTTCAAGCTTATTGGCAAATTTTTTATTTGAAAGCACACCAGTTGATAACATTTTTCAGGGTATAGAAATAATGCATTGTTTGAGAAATCGGCTTAATAAGTAAAAATAATACTTCACCTACTTACTAACATGCGATTGATTACAAGATCGCGCATTTCAACTTAGCATTGGCTGGTCAGCAAAGCCGCAAGACGGCGATCAAGTGATAGAAGAAAAATTATTCATCTTGTACTACATTTTAAAAATATCTCGTGATTTACAGAGGTTGCAACTCTGAAAGGTTTATATTCTAAAGGAATCCGGGTCATCGAACACGGTTCAAAATTGAAATCCCGAAGCAAATATACCAAAGCCAATTTAACAGTCATTTGTCCAAATCTCGACCCTGGAAACATTCAACAAAAGAGCTAAAAAATTAAAAATATATACTGATGAATTTTACAGAAATCCTTCTCACTCACCGATACAATTCTTGGGACCATCTCCAAATGGTAAATACGCATCGCGACCTGGATAACTTTCAAAATCTTTGAATCGATCTGGATCGAACAGCTGAGGATTCGGAAAATACTGAGGATCTGAATGTAATCCGGCAATAGGAATATATACCTCGGTGCCTTCTTCGATTACCACGTCAGTATTTGGTATTTGATAATCTCTGGCGCAGACTCTACTCAAACTTCCAAGTATTGGGTACATCCTCATCGCTTCTGTAAAGAGATGAAATCATTTGACCTACTGTCTCCGAGACCGGAATGAAGGGAGAGTCACTTTTGAAAGATCAAATGCTATGCTGATACATCACCTGAAACCACTTGATTCAAATATGGCATGCTTTTGACCATTTCGTAGGTAATTTTATCATCGTATTTTTGCAAATACTCGTCGATTTCGTCTTGAAGTTTTTTCTGTATGTCTGCTTGGAGAGCCAGTTCGAATAAAGCTCCACTCAGCACGAGATTGGACGTATCAAACCCAGCGACGAAGAATAGGAAGCATTGCGCTGCCATGAGTTCATCGTTCATTGCTGGAAAATGAATTAAAATTCATGAACTATCATTTCAAAGAACTTGTAGCATCTCAAATGACGATGGTGTTGGCGAGACAAGTCATATCTTACCTAAGCTATCTCCACGTTGCTTCTGACTTTTTTGTTGATCATCATCATCTCTCATATTGAGTAACAACTGGAAAAAGTCATTTCTGCTTACGGAATTGTTTCTGCGATAATTGACCAAATCTTTAGTGAGGTTATAAAAAAAATCGATTGCCAATTTATCGGATAAATATAATCCGAGAATTTTTTTGACCCAAGGGAATATTGTGGCGATATTCGCTAATAGTCTTTTCAGTAAACTACTATCAGAAATGCTTAAGGCCATTGATCTGAATATCGAGCTGCCATCTTGAATAGTACAAGCTTTCAGTCCAAAAGCGCACGATGATATTACTTCGATGGTGTAACGAAGAGTGTACTCTTTCACGTCAATTGTGTCGTCGATTCTAATTTGTTCTTCCATTTTTTCGTTCAAATCTTTGGCGCATTCTTCCATCAAACTGAACATGTATTTTATCTTTACGGAAGTGAAAGTGGGTGTTAATTTGATTCTTAGTTCTGCGACATAATTTTAAGAAGATGGTTAGACATTGTTTCGGTGAGTGAGTTTGATAGGTGATCGCTTAATTATTGTCAGCACTATATCTTAGAATAAGAATATAAGGAGTTTTTTTGGCGACAGGGAGGAAAAAATCAATTGAATAAATCAGGCATTTGTATTCATTAATAATTAAAAATTATACTTACTTTTCCAAAATGGTCCATAAGCGTGAAACAAATGCATTGTGAGAGGTTTCTTTTCATCATAAACTACTGAGCCTACACGTTTATAAAAGTGGTCGAAATCTTTGATTAAAATACGTTTGATGAGTTCCGGATGGCGAACCATCATTTTAGGAACAAATTTATGGTAAAATCCGCCAAATTTGTGACCTTCCAAGCGATGATAAATCTGCGAGTAGTATTTGACCTCCGGTAAATTATACCAATCGAGATCGAGTACATTAGAAGCCACATACGGAATCTGTTTACGCTTCCAGTGATTGTACTGATATTTCAGGCCAAAGTAAATTATTAAAAATGTTGAACTGAGTAAGACCTGAACCACGACCAGCCACATTTTCGTTTTGGGGTCACTTTTTGACACTTTTAAGAATATAGAAACGAATGAATATACGGACGTAACTGAAATTATTTTTCGTTTCGAGTAGCTTTGTTCAGCGTTCATTCTACAATTTTGAGTTTACAGAAGATAAGATACTTACTTATTGCCTGTAAAGTTAAATATGTACGCTTGATCTTTGCGAATGTGCCAATAAATTATATTTTCTCTCTTTCGATCGCTATTCAGATTGATTGTCATGATGACGTGATCAGTGTTTGAGTACCTATCTTATTTACCTATATTTTCAAGTCGACGTAATTTCTACGCTTATTGTAATAGGGATGCTCGGTGCTTCAAAATAATTCCTTTCCAATAAGGAGTAAAAATCAATGGGTTTTGGTAATTTTGATTTTATCAACTTACGCAACTTCTTTCCAACTTTTCCATCCAGTAGGACCTATAGGAGAGCACCGAAGAATCGCACCTACTTACACAAGAAGATATGATATTTTCAGGGCTTTGCTGTTAATTGTTCAATCCACGTGTCATTCCATCATCACGTGATTTTGATTTTTCAAAAACTCTTGAAGATTTCCAGCTTTACTTTATTTATTCTCGACCAGTACGAGTATGTGAGAAACTATTCAAGTTTCACTAAAAACAATGAGAGATTTTCAAATTTCGCGACAAGAGCAGCTTTTACGTTAGCTCACACCTAAGTCGTCGAATGTTTCATCTCGATAAGACAAATTGAAGAAATCGGTTTATTTTTGTCGTTGGTCGTATCAGAGCGATAAAATCGAGCCGAAGTAATGAAATTCATTTTATACCTCTTTGCCTGTAGATGGCCAGTTCTGCTTTCCTAGGCTTATCTGCCCTGTATATTATGCCTACGTAGGAGAAAGCTCCAACGAAAGGAAAGACCGACAGAGCAAGAGGGTCGCTCGGTACACGTCGTAGCCCTTTTAATCGTCTGCACGACACGATCAATTGGTCACAGTCGTTATCGATTATCGTTAGATGTTATCCCATGTATGAATTGAAGGCGCGTTAGGCTCGAAAGGGCCAGCCTGTGACGAAGTGTATCCAAATTTAATGCAAACTTTGACGTTTCATTTAACCGAACGTTATTTATAATGGTGATCGAATTTCCACCATTGCTACGTACCCATATTATAAAACTGCATTGCGAAAAAAAAAACATAAACAAAAACAGGAAGGTAGGAAACTAAAAAAAAAGTGAGGAAAAAACATACGCATAGAAGAGCCCCCTCGAATCCATCATTCACACCTATACAGTACATTGTAAAGGTGTAGTACTCGTACCTACGACGATCTGTAATATTCTTAATTTTGCATACAACATTTTCTCCTAAATACAAAAACGTCGTCGTCGTCGTCGGTACGGTGAAAAAAAGGGGTAGCTTTAACAAGCAGGGCTTAAAAGTAAACGCAACGACGACGAGAAAAGAGAGTATAGTAAAGTTGATAATGAAAAGCACTACACAGCGACGACGCTGGGTAGGCCACCTTGGCCGTGATTTATGATACTTTTAATGACTTATATAGACAAATTCAACGCCTTAACACATATACATTCTGCTATACCGCAGTACACCACGGTGACGATAACGACAAATTCGCCTATTTCGAGTCGTCTGTTTAACCCCTTTTTTCCAGCTCGAGCTCGGGCTCGTGTGTCTCTCTGGTGCGATACGCGTGCTGCGTGACTTTTTTCCCTCCATGTAGGTGTACGTATAAGAGTGAGTGTGTCGGGTATGGGAAGTGGTGGTGGGTTTTCTTTTTGTTAATTCATAATGGTCTATTCATTTGCTACGACGACGTCGAAGTCGAAGTTGTGTTGAACTCGAGTGTATATTATACAGGGTGTCCTGGCCAATGTCTCTGTTGTAATTTTTACATGAGGTTTAGGTGTACTTGAATCAGACTACATGATCAGAAAATAAGTATGAAGGTTTTTTTTCAAGTTTGAAAGAGATCAGTTTTAAAAATTACTTACTTGGAAATAATTGTTATTGAAATAACGATGTTGTAACAGTTGAACCGGCTATTGTTAAAAGGTAACCGTTCCACTAAAAATGGTTCTGAGATAATCGAAAAAAACTGTCTCATTCTTCACAGCACCAACCAAATTTGATGAAATTTTAACCATAGATAGATTTCAACATCCTTCAACCACTACCGATATCAAATTTTCCCTGAACCCCCCTCAAAAAGCACCAGCCCCCCTCAAAAATCGGGAATGGTGCCCTTTTAACACTCAACGAAAAAAAAAATGTGTTTTTTTCATCAGAAAAATTGAAATAAACATCCATTGTTATATTCAATCCGAAAGTTCATGACATGTTACTGAAAGGAAATTTCATCCTCTACAATTTTGTTCATAACCATTTTTATTGTAGAGTGTGCCATTTGCCCAGAAAATCAACTTTATTGTCAAAAGATGAGAAAATCAACTTTTTTGCAAATATGAGTTTTGAATTCACATTTTTTGACATTAAAGTTGATTTTCTGGGCGAACGGTACATTCTACAATAAAAATGGTTATGAACGAAATTGTAGAGAATGAAATTTCCTTCCAGTAAAATGTCACAAATCTTTGGAATGAATACCTTTTAACACTAACTGCATATTTCGATCGCCCATAAACCATAGAAAAAATTGTGGATTGAGTACTTTCTATAGTTCCTCAGATGTGTCTACCCTTTAAGAATATGACCTAGTGCATAACTCATATACCTCAAAAAAGTGGAATGATGCCCTTTTAACAATAGGGGGGTTCAGTTAGCTTCTTCTTGGAATTTTTTAAATCGTGAGTACGGTAAAACACTACCCCAATTTTTTGGTATGTTAATCATCATGAAAAATTGTACTCGGGTAATTTTTCAGAATTTTTGGGCATGAACGATAGAGAAATGTCATTTCTAGCTGATTTTTGGTGCTTAGAAAGGTACCTAGCAATTTTAGTTATGCTAATTAAAATTATTTATGTGGAAAATTCTCCTAAAAGTTTGCATAAATTTTGACATTATATTATTGATAAAACTTGAGAAATCAATGTGAGCTTTTTTGTTTCATAATTGGAAAATTATATCATCAAGTTCCCGTATGAACTATTACGATTATTTCAAGTAGCCACCATATTGTATCAATTTATGCATATCTTATTTGAAACAACAACTGCAAAAGTTGAGAAAAAGTATTACTGATTTAAACAGTTGAGTTAGCCTCTTGATCGTTTTCAAAACGAATTTGGCTCCTGAAAGTCTACTGTAACGGCAAAAAAATTTGAATTCTGAACGCAATTACCATAGGGAAGTGAACTGAAAATAGTATGCTTTTCCTATGTTATTACGTATCTCAATATTTATCAAATTGAGATGAAAACTTGGTGTTTTTTGCGATATGTTCTTTGTGGTTAGTGAAATTTGCGATTCCCCCCCCCCCAAATGGGCTAATTAATGTAAGGAAAAAGCAGAAATCTTCTTGAAATCAGTGAATTTTCAGGTGTGTTCGGATTTATGCATCTAATGAAGTGCGGCGTTGGTATGTCGATCCGCCGCAGAAGTTGGTGGAAGGTACTTTACAGAAAATGGCATACGAGAAGGCTGTTTAGAGTCGAAAAAACTCTTTTAATAGCTTTTTCGTTATATTTAGGGAGAAAAATTGCTACTTTTGCTCCCGCTTCTGATTTTTGGAAGTAAATACTGGCGGTTTTCTTCCTCATAACGAAAAATATATTATTCAACCAAGGAGTAAGAGTGATTTTCGACGATTTTGAATTATTTCCCTGGTTTCGCTCGGGCAATAATGAATAAACCACAAAATTCGTCGAAAATCACTTTTACTCCCTAGTTGAATAAACTACTATTTCATTATCAATACTTAGCCAATCAACGAGTAGTACTTTAGTTAAGCCAATCAGCGATTAGTACTTATCAATGCCGAATCTGAGACTGATTTCGAATTCAAATTCATGATTTTTTTTTTTTTTTGTAGGGATAAAATTACTTTTACAAAGTTTAATATTCAAATTTATAAGAAATTGATCCGATTTCATTTTACTTAGGTAATTAAACTACGAGTAGTATAGGTATTGTACTTTTAAAAAAATCCTGAACGATGCATAATCAAAAAAAATCAAAAGTATAAACATTGCCAGATATTTTTGCCGAATGTAGGTATGAAATGTCAACACTTACTTAGTCAACCAGCAATTGATCAATACGAAATGCGAGAATGATTTAAAATTCAATTTTTAACTTTTTTTTATTCGCACTTATATCGATGCATTAATTAATGTAGTTCAATATTCAAATTTTTGTAATTTGGAATGAAAACATGGCCAAATATTTTTGCCGAATGTAAGTACATGAAATGATAAAACATGGGCTACGTAGGCATTTCTGGAACCATACATATAGTTTCAAGTAATTATTTAAAATTGAACTCAGCAAAAAATACAATGCAGCCATCAACCAATATGCTAAAGGAAAATGCAAAAACTCTCTTGCAATCAGCGAATATAGCTGATGGCTTGTTTTGTTTTCCACTATGTGATGTTGTTAATGCTGTTTGTATCAATTTTTGGCATTTGTTACCAACTTCTACAATTTAAAAAAAAAAAATAATGATGAGTTTGGCCGCCGCCTCTTGATTTTTTGGAATTGAAAATAATGGTCATAAAATTTGTACTGTTGCATTTCAAAATATTCTCTCAGTTCCATTAATGACATCTTTCGATGTTCTGGCATAATTAACGCGCAATATCTGAGAAGAAAATATTTTTAAAGCACGCATTTACTCAGAAATGAGCGAATTGCAGCTTTACAATCTCTGCAGTCAAATTCCAGAAGGTAGTGGTCTTGGATTTTGTCAGCTATAGTCTAAGTTAACTCAGAATCTCGAATATCATCTTTTGTAGCTCTGTGTCATTTTTTCCGAAACTGATTGGGTGGCGGCTAGACCCGAAAAAAGCACTTAGTTTCGACTCAAAATGAAGGTCTCCAACGAATTTGGTAAGGGGCCCTTTCCTTTCTACGCTATGTAGGTGAACTAAAGAAACTAATCGTATCGCCAGATGCGTGTTTTGGGACGCTGAGATGTGTTATTGATCTCTCCTTAGGCGCTCGAATTACTCACAGTTTTGACTTTCTACTCTTATTTTATCAACTTTACTCGTAATATAGTTGTTGAATGCGCATAACATTACATGAAAACTCTTGCGTCTGTGGCAGCATTGGAATCTTTCGTGATAATGGCAGGGTGTGTATTTTTGAATTATGTTCTAGAGTTTTTGACGAGCTTCAAAAATTCACTACCAGGTTTCATTTTTTTTGTCCTCTTGCTTCAACAGTCAGACGTTCGATAGAACACCCTGTATACTGGAGGTAATAAAAATTAAAATCAAAAACATATCCTACAGGCCTGCGACATAAATACTTACGACTTACTTGAAGTTTTCAACCTCTTGTTTTGCGGGTATAAATTTCAAGTCCTATGGATGGTGTCATATCGGTGCGAGATTCCTCCTGCCATCTTCATCATTATACTAGGTGGGTGCTTTTAAAATACCGCATCATTACCCTGGCTGCGTTGCTCGACAAACGACGTGTGTTCTAATATGAAAATTAAATGGCCGGCTATTCTGCCGTTAAGAAAATTAAACACGTACGACCCTGAGACGACTCTGACTCTATAAATTTCAGTTGGGAATTTTTCCATGTCCTTGTGCTCTTGAGCCTTATGGTACGTCTTGTATCCTTTGTTGGTCTGCGCGCGTAGGTAAAGGTATACAATTTTAAATGGTGGTTCGCCCACGACCACGACTACGTTTATCTTTTAAATTTTAAGTAAGTATTCGAAAGTACTGGACTGTCTATATACATAATGATGTGTTGCCAATGTTTGTCTCGATGAGCTTTTTCCAAACACCATAGTTACCGTGTTCACATTTTGGTTTCAAGTTTTTTTTCCTTCTTTTTTCAAGCATCGATGAGTGTGTGGTGTGTGATTTGGAAAAACAACAGATCGATGTACCTTACCTATAGTTCTATAGTCTATACTTGACGTGTCTAGTTCAACGATCAGCTTGACGACGACGCTGAGGCGAAAAAAAATACGAGGCGAAATATGTAGTATACAACGTACAATTTACTTATGTACAACTATACGACCAGCGACTATTTTAGTCGTATTTTCCAAGAAACGCATTATGTGCTTTGCACGCGGTTTTCATGAAAAATTAATACCTGCGTGACTTTTTGCATCCAGGTGGCGATTTTTTCCCCAGAAAAAAATGAGTCTGCTTGGTTTTTCTGTTGCTTACTGGAGTTACTGGTATAATCATGGAATTTCTCGTTCTTTTGATCACAAAACGATAAGTTTTTCAATTTTTCACATCTTCTGATTCAGTCTGGGTCGGAGTGACAAAAATTTGGAATTGATCGTAGTTGCGAATATTGGCCAAATATTAATTGTGATATTGAAACTATGGTAAAAACGTGTGATAGTTGTATGGCACATGGTGCTAATATTTTAAAAACTGAGCTAGGTGCGCTGAAGGTGTCCTTAATATCATTATCATTGGAAACAACTACATACTTATATAAAACAATACACTTGAATGCCAGTAAAAAATTGCTTACCTACACATATCACAATTTTTACTAAGCCTCTATCAAGCACTCGGAGATTGGTTTTGGTGGATCGCATCGCAAAAATTACGATTTTTCATCAATTTTGTAGGACTTTTCCTTCATTAAAAATTCTTCTTACAAAAAACTAAACGCTGTTTTCGTGTTCAATGGATCAAAATTATACATGATTGCCACTTTTTCCTCGGCCATTTCGATCAAACTGGCCAAATTCACCCTTTTTGCTCAAATTTTTTTTCGCACTCACCAAACTGAGTGAAAATAAAATCCAAATTTTGAAAATTTGATCAAAATGGCTACGAAAAAAGTGTTTATCGAGATATTTGAATTTACTGAACTCGAATACAGCGTTATTTTTTTTTTTGCAAAAAATCATTTTCAATTATGAAAAAGTGCTACAATGTTGATGAGATATCGTCATTTTCGCGATCTGACAATGTGTTCGAGTGCTGGGTAGAGAGCAAAAAGTAGTATCGAATTTCAATTCTCGTACAGCTTCAGAAACTCAAATCCTAACTACACTACTCAAAGTGGCAAAGAACCACGTTTTTTTTTTGTTTTTTTTTTTTTGGTTCAGAAATGACTCAATTTTTAAAACTGCTGGTTCAACACCATGTACGGTCAGGGAGACAGCTTTAAAGTTTTCTGTGTAGTTTTTCATTCAATGTAAACTTTTTCGCCAATTTTCGTCAAAATTCAAAGATGTGTTTCTTCAAACTCCAATTAAAATTACCTGCTTGAATAATAATAATGAAAATAAAAGTAATCAATAATATTAATACCTGCTTAATTAAACTGCAATGATGTACCTATACTTGATGGAGGTCATTCATGGAATAACTGCAAAACAAAATTACTCCAAATAATTTTCAACTAAACTATTAATGATTATACATGAAAACAATAATAATGTAATAATTATTTGCTATTTAATTAAACTGCATCCTACTGGACGTACTGAAATGTCCAACGAGACCTGGCAAGGGAATCTTTCAAAGTGTCTGCCTTTGATTTGAACGGCGCCGCGATTTTTGGAAAGTGCATGGTCTAAAATCTCCAAAACCAAATTTTCATCTGCTGACTTTATTTTTCGATTTTTGGCGAACGTTTAAAAATTCAAAATTGGCTGCTTTTGGTGATTTATTCTTTTTTTTTTTAAAAAAAAGTACGTACTTGATCAGTAAAAATGATCGAAATAAATCCTAAAACTGATATTAATTCTCCAAATCCAAATTTCACCATTTCCAGCCATTCTGGAGCCTTTAGCGCAATTTTTCATTTTTCCAGAATTTCGAATATGCTCCAGAGAAGGCGTAAATAAGAAGTGGGGTAGCTGAAAATCGAGTTTTGTGTTATACTCGACCTGTTTAAACGAATTTAATATCCACATTTGAGCCGATTCTGGAAGGGGACCTCAAGAGTGGTTTGATCAGCTTTTTTCATAATAAAAAGGGGGGGGGGTGTTAGTTCTGAAAAAAAATACAGCGATTCGCTCGAATTTCGAAAATTTCCTCGCACACGATGAGTTTATGGTTTTTGACCATTTTCCTTTTGTAAAAATTTGGTCAAAAAATCACTCTTCAGGTGTCCCTCCCAAAATCGGCTCAAATGCGGATAAACTCGTTGAACAGGTCCAATATAACACACAACCTGATTTTTAGCCTTCCAACTTCATATTCACACCTTCTGGAGCATATTAAAAATTCTGGAGAAATTGAAAGATCATGCTGGCGAGGTTCTAGAATGGCTGGAAATGATGAAATTAGGATTTCGAGAATTAATATCAGCTGTTTTAGGACTTATTCAGATCATTTTTATTGATCAAGTATGTACTTGAAAAAAAAACATAAATCACCAAAAACAGTCAATTTTGAATTTTCAAACGTTCGCTAAAAATCGAAAAATGAAGTTGGGCAGCTGAAAATTTGGTTTTGGGAGGTTTAGACCATGCTGTTTTTCCAAAAATCGCGATCCCATTGTTCAAATCGGAGGCGGACACTTCAAGAGGTTTCCTTGTCAGATTTGAAGCGTTCGGAATCCGTTTTTAACAAACTGTTCATGAAAAAATTGTCAATTGTAAATGCCAACTTCACATGATGGTTTTGGACTCGAATAAACATTTTCCACTTCTTTAAATTTTTTTCCAGCTATGACAACTGTTTCACTGTTTTTGCATCGCATAATATGAAAAACTTTGACCAAATCTTCACGAATTCTGCAAAAAGCATCACCCATTGTATCTCGCCTCAAATGAATATGATGAATGAAAAGCTGATTATAAAACTCCATATCTGGAGATGGTTAACTAAAATCCAATGAAGATGTGTCGACAATATAGTGGTTTTTTATTGCGAGCCTGCTTTAAAGGGTCGTTGCCGGAGTTAATCATTCGTTTAATATATCCAAGAAAATTCTCGAACGGAAGAGGAGAAAAATCGTCCAGAAGACCAAATTTTTCTATATCTGCAGTTAATGCACGTTCATTGATGCGAACCAGAATCCGAAATATTCTACTGAAGAAAAAATAGAATTAGTATCATCGTCTGAAATTGCAACTTCAATCGACTGTATGAGAAGTCAGTTGGAAAATCCAAGCTGGGCTCAGCACAATATATGTCATCAACGTACGTTTTAGTGATAGGTTCTTTAAGAAAATGATCGAAATTATGAAATTGATAAAATTCTGATGGTTTATCGAAATATTTCCGAACTAATTCGGGATTGTAC